>NC_047515.1:4883107-5183107 GCF_902827115.2 Pseudochaenichthys georgianus
CCCTTGGTAGATCAGAAATACAATGAGTTGAAGGCAAGGTAAAACGAAATTCGGCCATTTAAACTGGAGGGAATAACTGCACCCAGTGATGAACTGAAATGTCCCATACTGAAAACGGAGCCTAAGGCTTTAATAAATACAAGAGTAAAAACAGACTACAAGTAGTAAGAAAACAAGTCACCAATTAGTAGGGATAAACAACAGGTGTAAACGACCTCCTCTAGCAAGCTGGGTGCAATCACCCTAATCAGAGAGCCTCACCTGCAGTAGTTGCTGTGTGCGATCCAGGGAGACGGAAGCATGCAGACGGGAGGCATTTTTCTACTAAGTCAGGACAGGCAGCCGGTAAGAGCAGATCAAAATGTTGTGTAAGAGCTCCGCAGAGCCGCTGATGTTATGTTCTGTTTGGATTGTTTGCGTGTGTCACGTGTCTCATCAAAACTCTGCGCAGCATTGCTCAGAGAGTAGGTTTCAGTGTGGTGCGCTGGTTGTGGGGGGCATTCTGTGCTTGGATGCTCTGTTGGTTATCTTCGGAGGGATAGGTGGGAGAGAGAGGGATTTATATTTGAAAAGTTTAATTTTTGATTTACTTAGAATCCTGTTGTTTTGACCCACTGAAGAGTCCTGCTAAAAAAGGGGAGAAAGTTATTCATTCATGTTCATTTTGTTAGAAGCATTTAGTGAGGTTTATTTACATGTTTTGTTTGTTTTTGATCACTAAAATGCACCTTTCTTGTTTAAAGGTTTTTCACCTGAATAAAGCTGCTGAATAAAGCTGCTGAATGAAGCTGCTGAATGAAGCTGTTGAATGAAGCTGCTGAATGAAGCTGCTGAATGAAGATGAATGAAGCTGCTACATGAAGCTGCATAATCTACTAAATAAAAAGTCTAAAAGAAAAGCTGCGGAGTGGAATCCTGTTATTAACGTCCAGTAGATGCCTCAAGTCCCTTTCAAGTGGGGAGTCTGCAAAAAACCAGCGGAACTTGACAGTGAAAAACCGCGAGACCACTGGAAGAACTCCTGAGACGCTGGACTACAACTCAAGCAGACACCTGAGACCTGATCATCCAAGGTTCCTCGTTCTTGGATCACTCCACTCCCCAGGCAAAGGGCAGAATGCCCAAAAGAGGGGAAATCATGGCGGATCAAGCGAGAGGAAAGGCGGTGGAGTAACTAAAGGTGGAGAGGACGACGGGAAAGCGGTTAGCCTCTCGACTGGCCAACACCATAACCAGGACTTATAAGGACATGTCTGAAGAAGATCTCAGAGACAGTTTCAAGAAATTCACTAAAGAAGTTGAAAAAGTCATGGAAGCAAATGACGACTTGGAGGCTGGGTTCATCGCAGCGCTGGACACAGCTGAAGAAGCTGAGTTAACGAGTCAGCAAAAAGACGACCTACAAGAAACTGCAGAGGAGAGTACGCGGAAGCTTGAGGAGTTGACGAGACATATTCAAGAAGCTCTGTGGACTAACTTTGGAGAACATGAAGTGTCAGTAGCGCTTCATGCAGCGGAGGCTGAAGGTGAACGTGCTGCTGCGGCAGAGCCTGGTGGTAATCTGGAGGCCTATGACTTCACACTCAACCATCTGAAAGAGCTTATGAGGACTGCAAAATAAGTGCACAGTCGGTGGAGGCAGTGGATCCCTCCAGAAATGTGGGAGGACCTGCAATGCCAGCTACGGGGGTTTGAACTCCATTTCCCAAGATTGTTCTCCAGGAAGGCAGACTTCATTCAAGCAAAAATGAAGAAGGACACTGAAGGAATGCAGATGGCTGCTTCAGCCAGATACCCTGTGGCATCCATTAAATTAAAGCCAACAGCACTTCCCAAGTTCAGTGGCAACAGACGCGAATTCCACAGATGGAGGATGGACTGGGAGGCACATCAGATGCAAGGTGAAAAAGATCCAACTGCTGGACAGTCTCGAAGACAGAATGACGAGAGATCTTCGCCTCACTAGCTACAACACTGCAGATGATATCTTCCGTGTCCTAGAGAAATGCTATGGGAATCACACATCCATCGCCATCGAAATAATGGAGGAGTTACAGAAGATGCCAGCTGTCAGAGGATATCAGCCACGTACAATTGTGGAATTGATCCAAACTGTTTAAAAAGCTCTTCAAGATTTGAGTGACCTTGGGGACACAGGAACTATAAAAAAATCCACTAGTAACCAAATCCATTGAGAGTAAACTCCCAGATACCCTCAAGAAAGAATGGCTTGTCTATGCCACTGAGAGAAAACGTTCGGGTCCGACACAGAATCACTTTGACTGTCTCCTGACTTTCCTTAAAGAGCAAGAGAGCATATATGAGCAGCTCGAGCAACTGAGGGAAGAGGAACCATGCAGAATGGAAGCCAAGGCTGATCCAAGGCATGCCAGGACCAAGTCTACCAAAATAATCAACGACCAGGCAGGGTGTGTAATCTGTGGAGACGAGAAACACAGGAGAAAGCTCTACTTCTGCAGAAAGTTTAGAGCGCTGGAGCTAACAGCGAAGAAGAGTGCAGTGAGGAAGCTGGGAGCATGCAGGAGATGTATTGAGGTCCATGATGGAAGCTTATACTGCAAACCTGGCTTTCTGTGTAAGAATCAAGACTGCAGGAATGAGCGTGTTCCCGACCCTCACTTCTACCTATGTCCCAACACCAAGGCCAGGAGAAGCCAAGAAAGTCCGAATAAAAGCGGACCTGGTTCAGGGGGAAATAAAGACAGCAGGAGATGTACAGGGTACCAAGAAGACTTCCTCAACAAGCTACCTCCGGAATTGGCTAAGCAGTGTCTGGACGTGTTCTCAAATACTGCATCAAGAACCCTCAGCAATAGAAAAGACCAGTTGGGACTTCTAGAGGAGAATGGATTAGAGGAAGCACCGGTGCTGATGATGATTCTTGAAGTCACAGCCAATGCTGGACAAAAAGTTGGGACTTTAATTGATTTGGCCTCCGACACGAACTATATAACCCACAAGGCTGCAGATAAACTGAACCTAAGGAGTGAAGAAATCACACTTGTCATCCATGGAATTGGAGGGATGAAGGTTTTCGTGGAGACCCAAAGATACCTTCTAAAAATCAGAGTGAATACTCCCAAGGGCACCCTCAAATCACATCAATTGGTTTGTTATGGTCTGGACAGCATAGCAGATGTTCAGGGAAGTGTAACTCCAGAGCAACTGCAAAAACTATTTCCAGACATACCACTCTGTGAACTGAAAAGACCCAGGGAAATAAGTCTGCTGATAAGCCACAGAGAAGGTCAACTAGCACCTCAAAGAATCAGAGCTGTTGGAGACCTAGTCCTATGGGACGGACCTCTGGGGAAGACTGTTGGAGGAACTCACCCTGATCTCTTTGAGGATGTTACTGTGTCGGCTCACATGTCCAAGACACATTTTGCCAGGTCAATGAGGGCAGCTGCTGTCCAATACAAGGAGGTAATTGGAAGACAGCCCCCACCAAACAAACAGGTCGTCGGCAGGTTCTGGGAGTCATGGACTTCAACCAGCAACCAGGACTTCCTAGAGTGGTGGAAATGGGACAGCATTGGTGCAGCTTGTGAGCCAAAATGTGGAGGTTGTCGCTGTGGTAACTGCCAGCCAGGTGGAAAAGAGATGTCTTTGGCTGAGGAAAGAGAACTGGAGGTCATAAAGGACGGCCTTTCTTATATAGCATGTGATGAACACATCAAAGAACCTCATTGGCACGCCAAATATCCATGGGTGGAGGATCCCGTCTCATTGCCAAACAATAAGCGGGCAGTCGAAGCCACATTCCTCAGAAGGGAGAAATAACTAGCCAAAGCACCGGACTGGAAAGAGGCCTACACCACACAAGTGCATGAAATGGTCGATCGCAAGGCTGCAATCAAGTTATCTAAGGACACGATCAGCAACTGGGACGGGCCTGTCTGGTACGTGAGTCACCTCATCGCTCCCAACCCACACTCTGTCACAACTCCAGTAAGACTTGTGTGGAACAGCAGCCAGAGATTCAAGGGCATAAGCATGAACGACCTGCTGATGAAAGGTCCAGACGTTCTCAACCCTATCCGTGCTGTCCTCCTAAGATTTAGGCGTGGAGTTTATGCTGCTCTGGGTGATGTGAGGAAAATGTATAATTCAGTGTGGTTGGAAGACAGAGAGATGCACCTACATAGGTTCCTTTGGAGAGACTCCGAAGATCAAGAGCTGGAGGAATATGCAGTCACCAGGGTAAACATCGGAGATAAACCTGCAGGGTGCATCGCACAGCTAGCCATGCGGGAGACAGCTAACCTGCCTCCTTTCACCCACCTTAAAAAGGAGCGGCAGGTACTTCATCAGGACAGCTACGTTGATGACATACTCACTTCACACAACGATCGTGAGTAGCTGTATACCATCACAGAAAATGTGAAGCAGATCCTAAAGGCCGGAGGGTTTGAGCTCAAGCCATGGGCGTTCTCTGGTCAAAGTGGGAGGAAGAAATGCGGCAACGAGTTGGAATTGGGTCAGAGAAAGACCATGGTTCTACCAAACCAAATGTGTGAGGAGAACAATAAGGCGCTTGGTTTGGGCTACATGGTGGAAGAGGACAAACTCCATGTGATGGTTGGAATAAACTTTTCCAGGAGAAAGAAAAAGATGCGACTAGGTCAAAACCTTCTAAAGGAGGAAATCCGAGCCCAGACACCAAACCCTCTGACGAGAAGAGAACTGCTGAGCCAAGTGTCAGGACTATATGACCCAGTTGGACTGGTAACTCCTGCTAAACAGAAAGGAGCCATTCTGGTGGGGCGGGCTTTCCAGGAGGCAAGAGGCAAAAGTTGTGCAGTAAAGAACACATGGGACATGGCACTCTCAGATGGGTTCAGGGAAGATGCAATCAAGCTTTTCGAGGAGTATGCCCAACTTTGCAAAGTCAAGTTCAGCAGGGCACTAACCCCCCCAGGCTTAGCAGAGCAACCCTGTGGAATCACACTCTCTGATGGAAGCGAGCATGCTTACGGAGCAGTACTGTATCTGAGATGGAACATGGATGAAGGCCCGATTGTCAGGCTGGTGGAATCCAAAGCCAAACTGACTCCTTTGGACCACAGAGGTGATGCAGTCAAAGCAGAGATGTGTGGAGCCGTGTTTTCCACTCGCCTGAAAAAGTACTTTGAGTTACACAGTAGTATCAAAGTGGAAAGGTGGTATCATCTAGTTGATAGCCAAACAGTCCTTGGTGCTATACAAAGGGAAAGCTATGGTTACCAGACTTTCTTTGCAAATCGGATCGGCGAAATCCAGAACAACTCAAATGTACTTGACTGGTGGTGGATTCCTGGTCCATACAACATCATGACATAATCACCAGAGCAGCAAGCCCTCAAGACCTGGACGAGAACTCAGAGTGGCAAAATGGGCCAAAGTTTCTGAACTTGCCAGCGAAAGAGTGGCCAATCAAATCTGCAAGGGACCTCGCTGACACTGCCAGAGAAGGCATCAACAGGCTGCAAAAGAAGGCATTTGTTTCTGCACTAACGAGGGCCAAGGCAGAGAAACAGGAACCACCGCAAGAGCAGAACCCGATCCAAACAGAGAGGAGACCACCTGCAGGGTCAGCTATCCAGAACCTGGTGAATGTCAAGTAGTTCAATGTGCTGAGCCGATTGGTTAAGACAGTTGCATGGATCTGGAGTGCAGCAAAAAAGTTCATCAAACCCAGTAAATCTGTGGAAAGGTCAAAGTGGTAGGCAGTATCCTCTTCGGGAGTCATCTCTGTAAAGGAGCGAGAAGATGCCCTGAGAAACATTTTACTGTCAGCCCAATCAGGTGTATCATTCTCTAACACCACCACAGACAGACTCGTAGTCTACAGGGACAATATCTCTGGGCTTTTGCTTTGTGGGGGCAGATTCCAAGGTTTCAATGAAGACAAAAGTGGTGTTCCCATTTTACCTTATGATTCCTGGGTATCAATGTTGCTGACTCGAGAGGCGCAGAATTCTGGACATGATGGTGTGGCTGGAACCTTGCTTAAAGTGAGAAAGAAGGCATGGATCATACGAGGAAGAAAACTTGCTAAAAAGGTTGTTGATGGCTGCATAGACTGCAGAAAAGCCAAAACAAAGATATGTCAACAAGTTATGGGAGATCTGCCAACAGAAAGAACAGAGCCTACCTGTCCATTTGAGTTTACAACAATAGACCTCTTTGGACCCTATCATGTGAAAGATGATGTCAAGAAAAGAACAACACTGAAGGTCTGGGGAGTGGTCTTCTGTTGCATGGCCAGCAGAGAAATCCACACAGAGCTAGTAAGCACAGTGTCGACTGAAGGGTTCCTCATGGCATATCAAAGATTTACTGCAATCAGAGGGCACCCAAAGAAAATCTGGTCAGACCCAGGAACCAACTTCATTGGAGCAAAGCCGATCTTGGAAGAGTTGTATAAATTCCTTGACAGCCAGAACAAAGTTGCCCTGGAAGAAACAGCTGCAGGAAATGGAACGGAATGGATGCGGAAAATCCATCCGGCTGACTCGCCACACAGGAATGGTGCAGCAGAAGCTGCTGTAAAGATTGTGAAGAGGGCACTCCAGAGTCTTGGAGGGGGAGCTGGGCTCAGCTATAGTGAGTTTCAAACAACCCTTAGCATAGCGGCTAACTTGGCGAATGAGCGCCCGATTGACGCCAGAGTACAGAGCAGAGAAGACTTTATCCGCTATGTCACCCCAAATACTCTCCTCCTGGGCCAAGGATCTCAAAGCGGGGACTTCAGGATCTTCGACTTCTCAAGCTATCCCTACAAGAGACTCCGAGCAATGCAAGAAGAGGTAGCCAAATTCTGGCGGAGCTGGAGCCAGCTTGCTGGTCCAAACCTCTTTATCAGGAACAAATGGCACACTTCACAGAGAAATTTCACTGTTGGGGACATAGTCTGGCTGTGTGACCAGAACGCGCTAAGAGGACAGTTTAAGCTTGGCCGAGTCATCAATACCAACCCGGATAGCAAAGGAATAGTGAGAGATGTCAACATCAGGATTTCCCCAAGCTATCCTGTCCCTGTGACAAGAGCCCAGCAGAAGACACTAAATCCAACCTCTAAGAGAAGTGACAATATCCCTACCACCATTCTGCACAGAGACGTCCGGCGGCTGGTCGTCTTGTTACCTGCTGAAGAACAGAAAGAGTGATAGGGTTTATGGTTTGCCTCAAAGTAGCGATCTCCCAGTGTTCCAAAAGAAACAGGAAGATCGAGTGGGAGGTGTAAAGTCAAACGGAGCCTAAGGCTTTAATAAATACAAGAGTAAAAACAGACTACAAGTAGTCAGAAAACAAGTCACCAATTAGTAGGGATAGTCAACAGGTGTAAACGATTGCAGGCAGTCCTGCCTCCTCTAGCAAGCTGGGTGCAATCACCCTAATCAGAGAGCCTCAGCTGCAGTAGGACGAAGGTATTTAAATAGTTGCTGTGTGCGATCCAGGGAGATGGAAGCATGCAGACGGGAGGCATTTTTCTACTAAGTCAGGACAGGCAGCCGGTAAGAGCAGATCAAAATGTTGTGTAAGAGCTCCGCAGAGCCGCTGATGTTATGTTCTGTTTGGATTGTTTGCGTGTGTCACGTGTCTCATCAAAACTCTGCGCAGCATTGCTCAGAGAGTAGGTTTCAGTGTGGTGCGCTGGTTGTGGGGGGAATTCTGTGCTTGAATGCTCTGTTGGTTATCTTCGGAGGGATAGGTGGGAGAGAGAGGGATTTATATTTGAAAAGTTTAATTTTTGATTTACTTAGAATCCTGTTGTTTTGACCCACTGAAGAGTCCTGCTAAAAAAGGGGAGAAAGTTATTCATTCATGTTCATTTTGTTAGAAGCATTTCATGAGGTTTATTTACATGTTTTGTTTGTTTTTGATCACTAAAATGCACCTTTCTTGTTTAAAGGTTTTTCACCTGAATAAAGCTGCTGAATGAAGCTGCTGAATGAAGATGAATGAAGATGAATTAAGCTGCTGCATGAAGCTGCATAATCTACTAAATAAAAAGTCTAAAAGAAAAGCTGCGGAGTGGAATCCTGTTATTAACGTCCAGTAGATGCCTCAAGTCCCTTTCAAGTGGGGAGTCTGCAAAAAACCAGCGGAACTTGACGCATACAAAAACAAGAAAGAGAAACAGTTACCAGTAAAAAATTATTCTTCAACTCAGTCATCTGATGTTCTTCTTCCAAGAGGATTGATAGGCCCCAAGTGTACAGCAACTGTCACTATTGAAGGAGTTCAGTGTGTCAGCCTTCTTGATTCTGGTTCCCAAGTGACTACTATTTCAAAGTCATTTCATGAAAACCATCTCTCACATCGACCAATCTTCCCTTTTCAAGATCTTTTGGACATGGAGGGCGCTGGTGGTCAAGAAGTGCCTTATCTGGGGTATGTCCAAGCTAACATCCATTTTCCAGAGGATGTCATGGGGAAGGCTGAAAGAGTTGTTACTCTTGCACTTGTTGTGCCTGATCATAGAACAAACATGGATGTGCCTTTGTTGATAGGCACTAATACACTGGACCCTCTGTATGCAAAGTGTGCACAGAACAAGTTTGGAAAGTATAGTTCCAGAGCCAGCCATTGTTTCCAACTGGTGAAACATCTATACCAGAGATACAAAATACATCAACAAAATGGCAGAGTTGGGACTGTGAAGCTGCAGAGCAAAAAGTGCATCAACATTCCCGCAGGAGAGAGGGTGGCTTCAACAGGATATGCCAGACATGTCCCTGTAGCAGCTGATGTGACACTCTTGGTTGAGCCCCCTCAGTCGAACTTACCTGGTGGTCTCTTCTTTTGCAGTTACATCATGACAAGTCCATCATGTCCATCCTTCAAGGTGCCTGTTCTGGTAAAAAATGAGACTGCAAGGGACATCACAGTACCTGCAGGTCACATCATTGCTGAGCTCTCTCTTACCAAAGCTGTGTCATCATTACCATCACATGATGCTAAAGCTACATCAAGTGAACCATCTCATCCTGCATCAGCTTCTGCAACCTGCAACACTATGAATGTATCTGATTCTAGTACACTTACCTTTGACTTTGCTGACTCTCCTTTGTCTGAAGAGTGGAAGGAGAGAATCACCAAGAAGTTAAATGCAGCGTCAGAAGCCTTTGCACATAGTGATCTCGACTATGGTCATACTACTGAGATCAAACATCGAATCCGCCTTTCAGACCCATCTCCCTTTAAACAAAGACTCAGACCGATCCATCCTTCTGATTATGAGGCTGTCGGGCTTCATTTAAAGGAACTTCAAGAAGCTAACATAATCCGTGAATCAGAGAGCCCCTTTGCTTCCCCAATTGTTGTGGTGAAGAAAAATAATGGTGAAATCAGGTTGTGCATCGACTACCGTAAATTGAACCGACAAACCATCAAAGATGCATATGCTTTGCCCAACATTGAGGAAGCTTTCTCAGCCTTAATAGGGTCCAAGTGGTTCTCTATTATGGATCTGAAATCTGGCTATTATCAGGTGGAGATGGAGGAGGAAGACAGCTTTTGTGACACCTATGGGATTCTGGGAGTTTAACAGAATGCCGCAGGGAGTAACAAATGCTCCCAGTATTTTTCAAAGAGTAATGGAAAAGTGTGTGGGTAGCATGAACATGAGTGAAGCCTTAGTCTTTCTTGACG
The DNA here is from genome assembly GCF_902827115.2 of Pseudochaenichthys georgianus. Taxonomy (NCBI): domain Eukaryota; kingdom Metazoa; phylum Chordata; class Actinopteri; order Perciformes; family Channichthyidae; genus Pseudochaenichthys; species Pseudochaenichthys georgianus. Next base: position 4,892,768 of record NC_047515.1, read on the forward strand.
ACGTCATTGTTTTCTCTGCCACACTCGAGGAACATGAGGACCGACTTCTGAGAGTACTAAACAGGCTGAAGGAATATGGCTTAAAGCTTTCACCAAAGAAATGTCAATTCTTCAGGACATCTGTCAAATATCTAGGCCATGTTGTTTCAGAAAAAGAGAGTGGAAACGGACCCAGCCAAGATAGCGGCCCTTACTACCTGGCCCAGGCCCAATAACATCAAGGAACTCAAGTATTTTCTTGGTTTTGCTGGATATTACAGGAGGTTTATAAAGGACTACTCCAAAATCGCAAAACCCCTCAATGACTTAACAGCTGGGTACCTGCCACCAAAGCGAAAGTCCACCTACTCATGCCGAAACTCAAAGTGTGTGGATTTCAAAAAGCCCTTCAATGAGAAATGGACATCAGCAGCCGAGGATGCATTCAACACTCTCATTCACATGCTCACTACAGCTCCTATTCTTGGTTTTGCAGACGCCAAGAAACCATACATTGTGCACACCGACGCAAGCATCAATGGCCTTGGTGCCGACTTGTATCAGGAGCAGGAAGGCAAATTGAGAGTGGTTGCCTATGCAAGCCGGGGACTTTCCCAATGTGAGCGAAGATATCCAGCACATAAACTTGAATTCCTCTCTCTTAAGTGGGCTGTTACTTCGATTATCTATATGGAGCAAAATTCACAGTCATGACAGATAACAACCCACTCACATATATATTGACGTCTGCAAAACTTGATGCAGCAGGGAATCGTTGGTTGGCTGCTCTTTCCAGCTTTGACTTTAATATCCAGTATAGAGCTGTGAAAAAGAACCAAGATGCAGATGCTCTTTCCAGACGTCCACATCCTCATGACCAAGACACAGAGGATTTCAGTACTGAGGATGAGGATAACCGCATTGAGAGGTTCATTGCTCAGTTCCTGAAAAATGACAAAGGAACTGATTTCCCAAGTGAAGCTGTAAAGGCTGTGTGTCAGAGGCATCAGTTGTCTTCAGGTGCAGATCCAGGAGCAATCCAGCCTGTACCTATTGAGTGCCTGGCAATTGATGTCACTGCTATACCAACAGGTTTCTGTCAAAAATGATGTGCTTGGGTCCTGTACATTGCCACAAATGTCACTTGAAGACTGGGTACGTGAACAGGGACAAGATCAAATTATCAGTAGAGTAATTGTCATCTTGAATTAAGGAAACCGTCTGACATACACAGAACAAGGCAGCGGGAAGACAGAGAGTCCAGCTGATGTTGAGAGTATTGGACCAATTGGTCATGATCGATGGAGTCTTATACAGAAAACGCATCAGCCAAGGAGAACCTTCCTATCAGCTTGTCCTTCCAAAGAGTCAGAGAAAAACATCACTTTAAAGCCTCCACCATGCTATTGGGCACATGGGAGTGGAGAGAACCCTTGACTTAGTTCGTGCCCGATTCTATTGGCCACGGATGGCTGTAGATGTCAATGAAAAAATCAGGACTTGTGAGAGGTGTGTCAGGAGAAAGGCACGAGCTGAAAGGAATGCTCCACTGGTGAATATAAGAACTTGCCGTCCTTTGGAGCTCGTCTGCATGGACTACCTTTCCCTTGAGCCAGATGGAAGAGGAACCAAGGACATTTTGGTCATAACGGATCGTTTCACAAAATATGCTGTTGCAGTTCCTACAGCAGATCAAAAAGCAAAGACGGTAGCAAAAGCTCTATGGAACAACTTTTTCATCCACTATGGATTTCCTGAGCGATTGCATAGCGACCAGGGTCGTGATTTTGAGTCAACCCTGATCAAAGAGCTTTGCTCACTCCTAGCCATCAAAAAGACAAGGGACTACACCTTATCATCCACGTGGAAATTCTGTGGAGCGATTCAACAGAACCCTTCTTGCAATGTTGGGAACACTTGAAGAAGGAGACAAAGTCAAATGGAGGGATTTTGTGCAACCCCTCGTTCATGCATATAATTGCACAAAAAATGACACCACAGGCTTTTCTCCCTATCAACTAATGTTTGGCCGAGCCAAGGCTTCCAATTGACATTGCCTTTGGTCTGAGTCCAGAGAGATCCAAACTCTCTCATTCAGAGTATGTCAAGAAGTTGACCGAAAGTCTAACTGAAAGCTACCGTTTAGCTACTGAACATAGTCGGAAAAATGCTTTTCAGAACAGAGGTATGACAACAAAGTAAGAGAATCTACCCTGGCAGCAGGAGACCGAGTCCTCGTGAGAAACGTCAGTTTCAGGGGAAAACATAAAATTGCTGAGCGCTGGATTAAAACCAAATCCAAGACACACCTGTCAATGTCGTGGTGCCAGAGAACACAGGAGGACCTGAAAAAGTGTTACACAGAAACTTGCTTTTGCCCTGTGGATTTCTACCATCTGATGTTGAACAGGTATGCCCTCAAAAATCTAAAACCAGACAAGAACCAAATACAGTTTCACTTCCTGATGTTCCTGAAACTCTCGCTGAGGTTGAAGATGAAATGCCTCACATGGAAGATGAAGTTGAGTACTACTCCCACTACGACACACTGATGGAAGAGACAGCAGTCACATTTATGGACAAGGAACAAAGTAGCCCGATCACACAAGAGAATAGTGGATTCGGAGGAGAGCCTCACACTGAAGGAACAGCTGAAAGAGACTTTCACATGGAAGACCAATGTGTCTCTGAGAGTCAGGAAGTGGATTTGAGTTTTAATGTGTCTTCTCTCAATCCTGAAGTTCCAGCATTCCAACCCAATGGAGTTAAAGTTGAGGAAAACTGGGAAGAAATCCAAATTCAGCACTCACCTCATCATCAGATTTTAGGAACTGAGGAAAGTCTCCCTCACATTCCAATGAACCTGAATGAGTTATGTAGCCCAAATACAACCGAAAGTGGAATACAAACGGAAAATGGGGAAGAGAACGCACAGCCAGAAAGTAATGTCCCTTCTCATGAAGAGGAAACGGTACTGAGAAGATCCTCCAGAGAAAGAAGAGCTCCTGATAGGCTAACATATCAAACCTTAGGGAACCCCCGGGTGACACTTATGCACTCTATCTTAAGTTGGTTGGATCAGGCTTTCTCCCAAACTCTCAACTTTGACACTGTTTAATAAAATGCCGGCTATATTAATTTGATATTGTTTTTTCTATTTATATTATCTTCTACTCCTCATTGAAAGCAACCTAGTACATAGAAGTGTTACATAATAATAATACATTTAATTTCAAAGCGCTTTCTCAGGTGCTCAAAGACGCTTTACAGTGGTGATAAAACGAGATAAAATATTAAAACAGCGAACAACATCATTCACGAATTAAAAGACAATCTGAAGAGGTGTGTTTTGAAAGTGGGGGGGGGGGGGGGGTCGGTGCAGTCTCTGATGTGTTGTGGAAAGGAGTTCCAGAGGGTGGGGGCAGCGATGGAAAAGGCTCTGTCCCCCCAGGTTCGGAGCTTGGTTTTCTTGGGGATAGAGAGGAGGTTCGCTGCTGATGAACGAAGGCTGCGGGAAGGGGTGTAGTGGTGGATCAGGTCGGTGAGGTATAGGGGGAGCCTGGTTATTGAGAACTGTGTTTGTTAGCAGGAGGATTTTGAAGTGTATTCGTTGACGGACAGGGAGCCAGTGCAGGTTTTGAAGGACGGGGGTGATGTGGTCTCTGGAGCGGGTGTGGGTGAGGAGGCGGGCAGCGCAGTTCTGGATATATTGTAGTTTATTTAGAATTTTGGATGATGAACCATACAGGATCCTGTTGCAGTAGTCCAGTCTTGAAGTGATGAATGCATGGATGAGGGTTTCAGCAGCCGGGAAGGAGAGTGAGGGGCGGAGGTGGGCAATGTTTTTTAGATGGAAGAAGGCAGTCCTGGTGATATGGTTTGTGTGTTTATCGAATTTGAGCTGGCTGTTAAAGATTACTCCAAGGTTGCGAATGTGAGGAGAGGGGGTTAGAGTGGTGTTGTCAAGGGTGAGGTTGAAGTTCTGGGTGGTGTTGGTGCGGGATGTGGGTCCGATTATGATATCTGATTTGTCGCTGTTCAGTTGAAGGTAGTTTGTTTGCATCCAGGATTTAATTTCTGAGAGACAGTTGGTGAGTTTGGAGTGAGTTGTGGCAGTGATGGTTTTTGTTGAGATGTAGAGTTGGATGTCATCCGCGTAGCAGTGATACTGGAGTTTGTGGCGGCGGATGATTTTTCCAAGGGTGAGCATATAGAGCAGGGGTGCCCAACCAGTCGATCGGGAGAAGTGTCTAAAAATAGAACAACAATATTCTGTTTTATCCATAGGTTTTATCGTTAATGTCCTGTAACATAATCTTCCTGTGCCAGAATAATGCACTTGAACGCATCAAAGCTTTGTGATTGGCCGGCGTGACCCCATGTGTCGGGGCATGGCTGGTGGAAAGTGAGAGCAGTGCACTAGTTCGCTGACGTTGTCCGTGTCAACGGGAGTGACAGTCTTGACACACAAGACCGCAATTATGGCAGAAGAAAAAAAGCTCAAAATATATAATTTTCACTCCGAGTGGGAGGATGATTATTTTTTGTATATATTCCAATTCTAAGTCCATCTGTCTCATCTGCAATGCGAGTGTGGCTTTACCGATAAGGGTAATTTAGGAGGCATTTCAAAACAGTGCACAAACACTACCAGACGGAATTCCCTCCTAATTCTGCCCTACGCTCCCAAAAGGGGAGGGGCCTGAAAGGACAGCTAAATGCACAGCAGTCCATTTTCACCAGGCCCAACAACAAGAGCAAGGCTACTACCAGAGCATCTTATCGTGTCAGTCACGTTCTTGCGAAACACATGAAGTCTTTCAAAGACGGCGAAGTTGTGAAAGAAGCATTCTTCGAGGCTGCGGATGCGCTTTTGGGGACAGTAAAAATAGAAGCATTTCAACAGGTTTTTGATATAAAAAAAACTCAAGTTAGATACCGTTATTAATCAGCTGCAAGTTTTAGTTTGTTTGAAGTTATTCATTATAATTATTGTACAAAATTGTATAAGAATGCAAACTTAAATTGATTATAGTCTATTATCAATTCAGGTTAAGAAACTAGTGTTGCTTGCATCCTATTTTAAAGGCATTTCTTTTTATACTCTACTAAAATGCAACAAAAAAAGGGTTTGATTCTATTAATTTTGTCTTTTTTTATTGCACTTTGGCAGCAGATTCCTGTGTAGCTTCAGATCTGAGTTGTTTTATTAGTAAGCCTAATTTATACTTTTGTAGCAACACTATTTTTATATAATGGCAAAGAAAGGGTTCAGAGTATTTTCTTTTTGTCCTGTGTCATGTGGCAGCACTGTTCAATGTTTATTGAAAACATTACCCACTGTAGTGACGTGTGAATAAACTCTAACTCTGTATCAACAACACTGTTGAGTAACTTCAGTTACATACTTGTATATGTATAGATTAGAAAGAGGTAAGATAAAGGATCTGCAGTATTTTATGAAGTATTAATCGTACAAAGGTCAGTTTTATACAAGTAGAAGTGTGTATTTACCTGGCAGTAGGCTGTCAGTAATGGCTACGCCTCTCTATTTGGACTGGTAGATCTCGGCAGACTGGCAACTTTAAAAGTAGCTCTCGGTTCAAAAAAGGTTGGGCACCCCTGATATAGAGGATGAAGAGGAGGGGACCAAGCACCGAATCCTGGGGGACAGAGGGGCAGTGGAGGAAGTGCAGTTATTGATGTTGATAAACTGATGTCAACATTGTCAATGTCATTTGTTAGACGCTTTTATCCAAAGTGACTTTTTTGTTGCATTACTGTGGACAATCCCCACCCCATTTGGGGTGAAGTGTCTTGCCCAGGGACACAACGACATGCTGACTGCAGTGGGACTCGAACTTGCTACCCCTGATTCGAAGTCCAGCACTCTATCCACTGAGCCACAGCCGCCCACTGAGTCTGTCGGTGAGGTATGATTTCAGCCAGGAGAGTGCAGTGTCAGTGATTTTAAGTGATGATTCCAGGCGGGACAGCAGGATGGTGTGGTTGATGGTGTCGAACGCTGCTGTGAGGTCGAGGAGGATGAGGATGTTGAGATTGCCGGAGTCTGAGGAGAGGAGGAGGTTGTTAGTGATTCTGAGGAGGGCTGTTTCTGTGCTGTGCTTTGTGCGGAATCCTGATTGAAAGGGTTAAAACAGGTTATTGGAGCTGAGGTGGGATTTCAGTTGGGAGGCTACAACACGTTTGAGTAGTTTTGATAGGAAGGGGAGATTAGAGATGGGCCGGAAGTTGGACATGATGTCAGGTGTGAGTCCAGGTTTTTTCAGTGTGGGTGTGACAGCAGCCAGTTTGAGTGAAGGGGGGACTGATCCAGAGCAGAGGGAGGAGTTAATGATTATGGTTATGAGTTGGGAGATGGGAGGGAGGCAATTCCCTGACAAATGTAGTTGGTATGGGTCCAGAGTGCAGGTGGAGTTCATTCCAGCCATGAGGGTGGACAGTTGCATTGGGGTCACAGGGGAGAACCGGGATAGGGGCTGTGAGGTGAAGGGGGGGAGATGGGGAGGGCTGCTGAGGAGGTCAGGTTTCTATAAATGCTGTCGATTTTGGATTGAAAGAATGAGAGGAAATAATTGTCAATTAACTACAGGGGTCCCTCAGGGCTCTGTTCTTGGTCCCCTCCTCTTCTCCTTGTACACAAACTCGCTCGGATCTGTCATTAGCCCGCATGGTTTTTCATACCACTGCTACGCTGACGACACCCAATTAATTCTGTCCTTTCCCCGCTCAGAGACCCAGGTCGTCGCACGCATCTCTGCTTGTCTAGCTGACATCTCTCAGTGGATGTCTGATCATCACCTCAAGCTCAACCTTGACAAGATTTGAACTGCTTTTCCTTCCGGGAAAAGATTGTCCCACTCTTGACCTAACAATCAACATTGGCACCTCTGTTGTTTCCCCGACTCAGACTGCAAGGAATTTGGGTGTGACCCTAGATAACAACCTGTCCTTCACTGCAAACATCGCTGCTACAACCCGCTGCTGCAGATACACGCTTTACAACATCAGGAGGATGCGTCCCCAGCTGACTCAGAAAGCGACGCAGGTTCTGGTCCAGGCTCTCGTCATCTCACGCCTAGACTACTGCATCTCCTCCTGGCTGGTCTACCTGCATGTGCCATCCGACCTCTGCAGCTCATCCAGAATGCAGCTGCTCGCCTGGTCTTCAACCTTCCTAAATTCTCCCACACCACGCCGCTCCTCCGCTGCCTTCACTGGCTTCCGATAACTGCTAGAATCCAATTCAAGACAATGGTACTTGCGTACCATGCTGCGAATGGATCTGGCCCTTCCTACATCCAGGACATGGTTAAACCGTACACCCCAGCACGGGCACTCCGCTCTGCATCAACCCAAACGGCTCGCTGCACCCTCGCTGCGAGGGGGACCCAAGTTCCCATCAGCAAAAACACGTGGGTTTGCTATCCTGGCTCCAAAATGGTGGAATGAGCTCCCCATTGACATCAGGACAGCAGATAGCTTACACACCTTCCGGCGCAGACTGAAAACTCATCTCTTTCGACTCCACTTCGAGTGATATAACTATTAACAAAGCACTTATATACTAATAAAGGGCTGGCTTATCGAAAGCCAGTTGAGTAGCACTTGAAATGTTTTTGCTCTATGAAGCCTGATGTACTTATATGATTCTGTTTTCTTCAAGTTTGTATTTTGTTGGTCGAACGCACTTATTGTAAGTCGCTTTGGATAAAAGCGTCAGCTAAATGCAATGTAATGTAATTCAATCAATCAATGTTTATTTATATAGCCCAATGTTACATTTGTCTCAGTGGACTTCACAGTTTGTACCAAATATCAGTATGACAATACGACACCCTCTGTGCTTAGACCCTCACATCGTACAAGGAAAAAACTTCCAAAGAAAACCCACAGTTTTTTTAAAGGGAAAAATGGGAGAAACCTCAGGGAGGAGCAACAGAGGAGGGATCCCTCTCCCAGGACGGACAGACGTGCAATAGATGCCGTGTGTAAATTGAAGAGATAATACATTTTGCAACATAGGTAGTCCAAATGTTTGGAAATAAATGTGTGTATAGTAGGAAGATGAATCCATGAGGATATCCATCCAGGAACTATGATCCAGGACCACAGCCATGACTCAAGATCCAGGGCTCGCGATGCAGGACACAGGACCGCAGGATCATCCATGACTCCGGATCCCAGCGTATATAGACACCAAAAAGAAAGAAATTTGGGGAAGCTGGGTTAATCGGAACATGAGAGTACACAGGTATAGACAGAGAGAAGGAAGAAGTAAGATGTCCCCGACAAACTAAGCCTATATCAGCAAAACTAGGGGCTGAATCTAATCAGCCCTAACTATAAGCTTTATCAAAAAGGAAGGTCTTAAGCGCACTCTTAAAAACGGATAGGGTGTCTTCCGCCCGAACACAAACTGGAAGCTGATTCCACAAATGTGGAGCTTGATAAGAAAAGGCTCTGGCTCCCATTGTACTTTTAGAGACTCTAGGAACAACCAACAACCCTGCATTCTTGGAACGCAATGCCCTAGTAGGACAGTAGGGTATAATGAGTTCTTTAAGGTAAGATGGCGCCTGCCCATTAAGGGCTTTGTAGGCGAGAAGAAGAATTTTAAATTATATTCTGTGTTCTATAGGGAGCCAGTGTAAGGCAGCCAGAACAGGAGTAATGTGGTCCCTTTTTCCTAACTCTGTTAGTACACGAGCTGCAGCATTCTTGAATCAGCCTGAAGCGACTTGACTGACTTCTTGGTACACCCTTGATAATAAAGAGTTACAATAATCCAGCCTTGAAGTAACAAATGCATGGACTAGTTTCTCTGCATCGTTTTGAGGCAAGAATATGCCTGATTTTTGCAATGTTACGTAGATGGAAGTAGGCGGTCCTTGAAATTGATTTTATGTGGGCGTTTAAAGGATAAATTCCTGATCAAATATAACCCCAAGATTCCTTACAGTCTCACTGGAGGCCAAATTAATGCCATCCATAGTTAGTATATCTTTGGATAATTTGTTTCGTAGATTCTTCGGGCCAAGTACAATAACTTCAGTTTTGGTCGTTGTTTAACATCAAAAAGTTTAAGGTCATCCACTTTTTTAAGTCCTTGAGGGAGTCTTGAATTTTATTTAGATGACTAATTTCATCAGGCTTGATTGATAAATATAGTTGAGTATCATCCGCATAACAATACAAATGTACAGAATGATTCCTTATAATATTGCCTAACGGAAGCATATATAATGTGAACAAAATAGGTCCGAGCACTGAGCCCTGTGGCACTCCATGGCTAACTTTGGTTTGCGTGGAAGATTCATCATTGACACGTACAAACTGAGAGCGTTCAGATAGATAGGACCTAAACCAGCCTAAAGCAGTTTCCCTGTATGCCAACTAAGTGCTCTAGTCTTTGCAATAAGATATCATGATCGATAGTATCAAATGCCAGCACTGAGATCGAGCAAAACAAGAATAGAGACAAGTCCCTTGTCAGAGGCTATTAGAATGTCCTTTGTGACTTTAACCAGAGCTGTCTCTGTGCTATGATGTGTTCTAAAGCCAGACTGAAAATCTTCAAATAAATCATTGTTTTTTAAGTAATCACACAACTGTTTTGCGAGGAACAGAAGATTAGAAATAGGTCTATAATTGGCTAAAACCTCTGGATCGAGGTTGTGCTTTTTAAGAAGCGGTTTTATCACTGCTACTTTGAATGATTGTGGAACATAGCCTGATAATAAAGACATATTCATAATATTTAATAAAGAAGTGCTAATTAATGGAAAAACTTCCTTCAACAGCTTAGTTGGAATTGGGTCTAACATGCACGTTGATGGTTTAGAAGAGAGAATCATTGAATGTAATTGTTCAAGGTTTATGGCTGAAAAGCGTTCTAGTTGAATATCTTAGGCCCTCAAAAAGCGCTGTTTGGGACGTTACGTTACAAAATACTACACAGACAACGCTAGCTGGGAGATCGATCACTTTATTTGCTAAACTATGCGGTACTATTACATCCACGTAAATTACAGATCAAAGCAATGAGGCCAGATAAATTAAACCGGGATACATCCTTTACCGTCAAACTGGGTCTAACACAGCTGCAGTTGCCTCTCACAAGCCCATCTTTCTCACTAATTCATTGTAAGTACAACTTATTAAACATATCAGTTCAATGCAACTAAAGTCGTCTTAGTGTTATTGCATGATATTAAAAAACTGCTGAACTACAAAATAAAACCTACAGTAAATTGTGAATTTCAAACCTTTTTATCGTTCAACATTTTTTAAATAGTCTGTGTCCCACGTTCCCCTAGCCACACCCCTTTACTATTCTACTATTTTTAGGATTCAAGAAGATGAATTCATTTTGCGTGTATACATCATTTTAACATTAGATTAATTATTAATTAATTAATTATGCATTTTAGCTTAATGCTTTGTCGTCCAGATTATGTATATTTGTCATTTGGTCTTTAGGTCTGAAGGTCCTGAACCTACCCGTTTGTACATTGGACTTGGGCCTCCAATGATGTAACCTTTTTCAATGATTGACATGTGAGACAAGATATTAGCATGCTTTTTATGAACTCTGGGAGCTAATTTACCATAAAAGTACAAAATAAATCCCCATGTAAGTAGCCTTATTTCCAATTGTAAATGGACCATTGAGTCTGCAAACCAGGCCATACATTGACTATACCTGGACTAACATAGTTGTTAAACAACATTATGTTGTACACCTTACCTAATATAGAAAACGATCATCTTATTTTGTCATTTGTCTGAGCCCCATAGAGACAGATAATTATATCACATAAAAGCTGAACAGTTTATTGAGTAGTCATCAGAATGCATGAAATGTATCCACCAACGTATAGCTTGCGACAGTCATGCAATGTAAGCAGTGCTTGAATTGGAATAAAAAAGTACCAGTACTCTAAATCAGCAACTGTTTCAAGTCAAATTTATTTATACAGCCCAACAACAAGTATTTGGCTCAAAGTCATATAGTACTATCCTATAATGCTGGTGGTGTCTCTTTACTGCATATTTTAGAAAGGTTCACTGTACTTAAAGAAAATGTGATTAGAGGGGGTGCAGTGGTAAAGTGCTATTTTTACAAGTGGGGAGTGGACCTGACACCCTCTAGGGGGGTCCGGGGGCATGCTCCCCTGGGAAGATTTTTTTTTTAAATATTGAAGTTAGATGCATCAATCTGGTGCACTTTGAGATCAAAATGAAGACATGTATGGATACCTCTCAACATCCATATGAAATAACTGCACTGAAAAAAGTGCAACGACTGTGTCATTTAATCAAAGTACATTTTTAAATTGGTCTAATTAAGAATCATGGTTTCCGTTTTTGACATGATTTTTTTCCGTTTGCCCAGAAGCAAAACACACCCCCCCTGAATAACCATAAAAACAATATTCAACCTAAATAGTTATTTTTCACTTCAAAGCATGTCACATAACCACGTGACGTACAAAACAAGGTGACTTCAAGATTGGCTGCAGCCGCCATTACAACCGCTACCCACTGTCTGTGAGAGTGTCTGACCCAAAAACACTTTTAAATAAGGTAAGGATTTGAAATGGTTGCTTTTTTTGTTTTAAACTATATTTAAATGTTTATCCATTTAGTGTCGTGTCAAGATAAACAACTAATTTACCATCTGTCTTTGTATTTGGCTATGTGTTAGCTAGCAACGTTTAACCATGTGTAACAATTTTTTAAGGATGGCTTAACCAGATAATTTTCATACATTTATCATGTAGTGGTGATTTTTTGTTGTGTTGGTTTGACTAGTGAAAAGTTTAAATAGTTGCAAATGTTATATTGGTTTCCACTTAATGAGCCTGTGACACGGTTTTTCCCCATCATCCAAACCCATCAATTTGAGTACATATTGTCCCCTTGAAAACCGTTACTGAACTGATTTTGGATATTTGTACTTTGATAACCATTAATCTGCCTTCATGTTGACAATTTTCTGGATCTTCTCGCGGATTCTTCAAGTCCCGCCAAATGATGGGTGACGTCATTGCGGGCACAGCGCTCCAGCTGCACCGTCCAGGATCCCAGCATCTGCATGTAAACCTTTATATATATACAGTCAGATGTAAACGCACGATGGTGCACACAGCAGCAAGCTCAGACAGCGATGACAGGTTCATGTTGAACGTGTCTGAGATCTCATATGAGGCTGAAGGATCGGTTTATGTTGTATCTGTTAGAAGTTTAGGAATGAGGTGCGTCAATATGGGCGATCATATGGTCATGTAGCCAGTGGTGGACTGGGACTAAAAATCATCCCGGGACTCTCGACCGGCCCACTTCGGTACCGCTAGTAAATTGTCAACGGGGGGAGTGGGGGATATGTCAGGGGCGGCGGGTGCTGTAGATAGTAAATGTAAATATGTAAATATTTGTGTCACTGCATCCTGGTAAAATACAAATATAATGTATAATGTCTGTGTCTTTGACATTAGCGCTGCTAGCCACCTGTGCCCTGTACTACGAAGCCAGTTCAACAGACCCTGGATATGTTTGAGTAACAAACTAACAACAACAAACTAACAAACGAGATCTCGCTAAGCGGTCCTACGACGCTGGTTATCAACTCGGTAAATCAAGCCAGGGTTTCTCTCTCCAGCTGAGAGCGCGTTCACATCTAAGACACGAGTGGATCTGACTTTAATTACATTTGTCTCGAGTGTTTCGTCAACATAATGTGTTAAATAATACTTCTGCATACAGTCTGTGACACTGTGAGTGTTGCACGGCCAGATGAGGCTGGAGAAGCTGACTCAGATAAGGAAATATATGATATATTATGATATTATATGATCGATGATCTGATTGATGATGTAATATGAATGATAAGTGCGACATGTCGGCGTCTTCTCTGCATACGGCAGTTTAAACTGTATTTCCTTTATCCTGTAATATGACTTGAGAGATTTAAACTCCGCACACTGAGTTGATCTATTTTCTATAGACGCCGGAGGCGGGCAGCGTCAGGTAAAATAAGTTATTTAGCCTTCTCAAACCTGAGCCTCACGCGCCGCCTATGGGGGATGTGCTGGTGACTTATCCGACCGGCCCACTTCGGTACCGGCCCATCGGGATTCGTCCCGATGGCCAGTCCGCCACTGCACCCAGCCCACGTAAACTGTCAACGGGGGGAGCCTCGCTGCGGGGAAACGGTGGACCTAGTGTCCCGATCGGAGTGGGAATAATAATAATAATCCGTGCATTTTATCCATTAATTTCCCCAACATTGTGGTAAAAAAACCACACGTTTAATCCATTGTTGGTGTACTACAACTACAAAAAGCATCGGTTTATTTTCTCATCAGGAAATGCAGACCGGCTCAAACAAACGATCATTTAATGTATCATATGTTCGCCGAATTGACATGAAAGCACTAATAAATGTAGTTTCATCCACTTGAGTTTACAACCACAAAAATAATCGATTTGTTTTTATATCACATCCGACGGGAGGAAATTCAGCAGCTCTCACTGCAGATTTTTAATCCTAATGTAATCATCATCTTCACCACGATCATTTATGTTTATGTCGCCGAATTGACATGAAAGCACTGACAAATATGAATATACTGTAGTCAACTTCATTAAAACGTTATTAACGTGCCTAATCTCAGTAATTCACCATTTCTATGCATGACAACACACTTTGTCCGTGTTTGGCTCTCGAAGCGTTCCCGCATTGACGTCACTTCCGGCTTCCCCCAAAACTTCAAAATGAGTCGAAGGAATTTCCCGCGATGTTCGAAATTATTGATATTTAACGGAACGGTATCGCTTTTTCTTTTTTAAACTGACGGTTCGAGATTACTAGTAGCCCAATATTTCATTGCACAACAGTTGTTGGGATGCTGTCACACGCTCTTTAAGGTATTTTATATGGGGCTATGCAAGTTTAGCTACTTGTTAGCTAGTTTTTAAGCTGTTAAACCAGGTCATTTTCAATGCGTGCTCCGCTCATAAAAAACACTGCAGCATATTAAATACACTAACAGCCAGACCCCAGCCAGCGTTAGAGATGTTTATACTTTTGGCGAGCCGTTATTAAAGTAAACAGTGGAGAGGGGGAAACAACCCGAATCTCCTTGTAAACACGCTGCCCGACTTGTTGACCATGCTTTGAGGGTGAGGGTGTGTGATTTATGCTGGGTTAAGATTGTTTAAATACACCTTGTTTATTTATTTATTTCCTTTGTGTTTACAGGTTTGCTGTTTCCACTGAAGGTCACAATGTATGCTGATTTGGTAAGTTCCAAAATGAACTGCAAGTAGATTTCATGTACGTTTTAAAAAGGATTGAAAAACTCAAAATGGAGACTTACTGCCCGTCACGGCAGCGTGCGTTGAAGCCAGGGTTTAAACAAATAATGCATGTGTCAATGTAATGTAGGGTGACCAGACGTACCCGTTTTCCGGGGACAGTCCCCGTTTGTATTGCCCTGTCCCCGGTTGAAACTGTCCCTGGAAATGTCCCCGTTTTTAAATATGCGTTAAAAACACATAGCAACGTGAAATAAAACGTTTCATGTCAGGAAACACTGGGTAAACACTACAGACTGTGGTCAAGTCAGCCCCCACTTCGGAAAACACAGTCAAGCCAGCCCGCACGTTGTATTGCGGTCTGATTGCGGTGCGCGAATATCCTATGCATTACGGTAGAAGCCTGTAAAAACTGCCTTCAAAATAAAAGCGTTTACTCTGTCAAAAGCAAATATACCTAAAAAACACACCAAACATATTCATATATACTGGAGCTTAAATTAAGAAATATGTACAATATAATGTGATCAATAATAATTTAAAAAAAACTACGTATAACTACCACATTATAACTGAGTGAATGTAAAATGTAAGGATACAGTTATGAAGACATATCCGACATTTCCACTGTTTGACTAATTTCAATTGATGTTGACACCATCTCACAACACTCCTAAAATAACATTACTTTCTGAAGCACAATTTCAAATGTATGCTGTTTAAAATCTCAAATTAGATCTATTGTCCATCTATATTTTGATTATTATTTAATGGAAACCGTCCATAATCAAGGAGTCATTCGAAGTCAATTAAATACTTATTTCACTTCAGGTTGATAGCAGGACACCCCAACTAGTCATCCAGAGAAAATCAGGACAATCTGATGTAGAATTTCAAAATAAAATACTTTTGAAATCTCATATGGGCTATCGTCCTTCTGTTACTTTTGATACAAGAATAAATAAAAACTGTCAAATTATCAAAGACTTATTTCACTCCAGGGTGATAGCAGGACACCCCATCTAGTCACTCAGAGAGAATCAGGACAATCTGATGTAGAGTTTCAAAATAAAAGACCTTTGTAGTCTCATATGAGCTATCATCCCTCTATTTTTAGATAAGAATACAACAAAAATTATCCAGTATCAAAGACTTATTTCACTTCAGGGTGATAGCAGGACACCCCATCTAATCACTCAGGGAGAATCTGGACAATCTGATGTGCAGTTTCAAAATTAAAGACCTTTGAAGTCTCATATGAGCAATCGTCCTTCTGTTTGTATCCAACAGTTAAAATGTTCGAATTACATTGAACCAGAATAGTCCCCCTTTTTTCTTTAACAGTGAAGAAAATTGGATATGTTAGTGAGATTTTGACCGCAAAACTCAAAATGTCCCCGGTTTTAATTTTGAAAATCTGGTCACCTTAATGTAATGAGTATTATTTATGCTAACGAGGTGAATAGGCTAAACTCAAAACATGTTTTCCAAAAGAACTACGCATCTCTTGAATGACAATATGCCTGCACTGCACTTCCAAGGTTGCGCAATCTATGCCTGTGAGCGTGCTGCGCGAGCCAAGATGATGTGTGTGCGTAGTTGAACCTTTTCATATTTACGTGTGTGTGTGTGTGTTGTTGTTGTTGTTTAAAGACCCCATAGAGATCAGTTTATAACTTGAACCCTGGTTGAAGCTTCAACGCAGCTTCCCATTCACTTTAACGTCACGCTTAGCCGAACTGCATTGTGCTTCCGTCGCTTCACTTTGCCTCCGTTGCTCTCTTCAAAAGTTGAGAAAAGTTCAACTTTTCAAGCTTCGACAGAAGTGTCAGCCAATCAAATATGATATGCCAGTACAAGCTCTTGCCAATCAAACCGCGTGCTTGTGTGTCCGGGGCGGGAGATCGATGTGATTGAATTTAGCTTCAACGCACGCTGCCGTGTGGACGCTGCGTTACTCTACTCTAATCTCAAGTGATAATATATCTAGTTTGGTACTCAAATGTTAAGTAAGGTAATTTAAAATATTAAAGTTAAATGAGAAAAAGTATGTATTGTACAAATAAATAAAAAATACAAGACTGCACTTCATTAATATTGTTGCATGTAAAGTCAATCCTCACATCTGTATGTTTATTGAGAGCTACTGGTGGCAATCATTTGCTCTGGGCATGTCACTATTGTGAGACATACACTGACATTCAGTCGTCAGTGTATAATTTCACTATTACTAATATCATTGTTTATGTTCTTGTTTTTTCGAGTTCCTTTTGGGTTGCCTGACATGACCGTGAAAACGCCAGCCAAGTTAAAAATTCTTCTGAATCCCGATGACACCAGGAAGCTAGTTCTGCCTGATGGAATTCCAGAGACAATGAACTTACTGATGAAGTCAGGAAAGTGTGTGAAATAGAGTGCCACAGTTGCGGCTTTCACACCAGCGCTTTTCCCTTTCTAGCTCCGAGCTAGAGCTTTTCTGGTTCAGCTCCGGTTTCCCTTTTCTGCTCCCGCTCTGTTCACACCGCCCAGAGTCCGACTGGTGTTGCCGCTGCTGCGTCATGACGTCACCGTTTACATCGCTGATTTGCTCCCCAACGGCGTTACGGCGCTCACAACAACAACAAGAACTGCGTCGGATCGATGATCGTGTTGCTTTTAATCACACGAAGCCAGATTAAATTAAATAACGACTTCACCAACCTTATGCTTTTCTCCAGAGTGCCGTGGTTCATTGTTTATTAATGTGTTTCTGCGGCATTTACCGACCGCTGCAGTGTTGGCTGCTCTTCCACGGGAGTTTATTCTCCCGTTAGCTCCCGGTTAGCTCACACTGCAGCGGCCGCTCTAAAGTATTCACTGTCCGACTCACACAAGCAGCTGATGCATATCTCCAGTTCCCCTTAAGTGAATGTGTGTCAGTCTGAATTGACGCTGTTTGGCATCACAACGCTGTTATGAAAGTTTCTCTGGTATAAAATGGGTGATGTTAGCATAGCAACCGAAGCTAAACTGACTACTTGCTATTGCTATCCTATTGTGGCATAAACCGTTTTCTACAGGCACATTTTACCGGCGTATTTTTATTATGATTCTACTTGTGATAGTCGGACACGACAACCTGTGCAGCCCATGTATTGATTCCATCCGATAGCTGCTATAATACAAAACAAAACCAGTGTGCGAAAAAGTACACGTCCCACCGTCCGGGACGTGTTATTTACAATATCGGACAAGTAGATCTTTCAATTGACTTGTCCGGTGGACAAGTGACGTTTTTCGCTTCGATTTATTGACACATTATTGATACATTGAGTTTACAAAAGGCAGAACTCATTCGCAAATTGTCCGTGTCCGCCATTGTTCGTTTAGAAATGTTAGTTTCGGTTCTGCTTGTCGATTCCTAAGGAAATGCATCTCGCCGCTTTCTGTACAGTTAGACGGGAGCGGGGCGGGAAGTGTAGCACAGTGGCCGGGTTGGGAAGCAAAACTCGGTTCAGAGTAGGAACGAATAACAATTGTCCGGTCCTGGGATTAATAAGAGTTGTGAGGACAGGAGGCGAGGCCGAGCCCCGCGGACTGCAGCTCTCTCTATGCTCCGTATCAGCTGATCGCTGCACGGTGCAGCTCAACAGTGTAAAACAAGCAGCAAGAGCAAAGCATAAAGTGGGAATCAAATAATTAAAAATAAAAACATGGGGAATAAAACATAGAGAAATAGTGCAATGTCAATCACAGAGAATAGTGCAGTATAATAGTGTAAAATCAGTCAAATACTTTGCTAAAGAGATAGGTTTTAAGCTGCCTTTTAAAAATGCCTAATGTATTGGCTTCCGTAATATTGTTGGGTAACGTGTTCCACAGTTTTGGGGCGTAGTTTACAAAGGCTGCATCACCGATCTTCTTAGGACTCTTTCTGGTGACCTCTAATAGACCTGCATCTGATGATCGCAGTGTTCTGGCAGGTGTGTAGTTCATTAGAGAGTCAGCCATGTAGCTGGGTCCTTGTCCATTCAGAGCTTTGTATATGAGGAGAAGCACCTTAAAATCAATTCTAAAAGTTACAGGAAGCCAGTGTAGAGTAGCTAAGACAGGACTAACGTGTTCCCTCCTTTTGGTATTAGTCAGTAGTCTAGCTGCAGAGTTTTGAATGAGCTGGAGTCTTTGTACATTCTCAAACTGCACCACTTAGAACTAACTAAACAATGCAGAGATTATTTTTATATAATTGTTTTCAATAACCGTAAGAAATGCAACAGTATGAAGTGATTTGTAAATAGGAATACAGATTTGACTTAATGTTTTCATAAATATATTTTTCTCCCAGTTTGTCATGGGACTTATTTTTACCCTCTCAAAGAACCGGAATCGAAAAGCAGAACCGGAATCGTTAAAATCCAAAATCCAAAATCCAAAATCCAAATCTCACCGCTCACTTACGTTAGCGGTGTTGTAAAAACCGTGGGAAAGTGTAAAATACGATGACGAAGAAGAAGATTCCAGTGGCCCCAATTTTTGTCCATTCTGGACAAGTGAAAAATGTATTCGGACAAGTAAATTGCCAAACTCAATTGTCCATGGACAAGTACTCTCTAAAAACTTTTTCTCACACTGAAAACGTCTGCCTCTCTCCACAATGATCAATAACAGTGAACGGATGGTCAAAGTAAGGTACAAATAAACAGAATCACACGAAGCCTGGTTAGTGTTGCCTGACTTTATAAAGTGTGTTTATAAGCACTACTGCTTGTAGGCAGGCATGACAGTCGACCCATGTTCAGGGGAGGCGGGTTTAGTTTCCTGCACGCCTCAACGTAAGAGAGACGTAAGCGACGCAACATCTTAGCTCCGAAGCTCTTGCCTCTAGACCGACAATTTTTTGGAGCTGGAAGTGAACCGGATTCCGGAGCTAAGAGGCGGCGCCGCTGCGGTGTGAACAGGAAAAACCGGCACTTCCCCTGCGAAATGAACCATGTTGTAGAACATGGTTCATTTAACCATGGTTGACCATGGTAGACCATGGTTGGGATATGGCACCACAGTCAACCATGGTAGAGCACTGATATAAACCATGGTCTACCATGGTCACAATAAACCATGGTCATAAACCATGGTCTACTATGGACATAAACCATGGTCTACCATGGTCTAACCATGATCTACCATGGACATAAAGCATGGTCCACCAGTACCATGGACATAAACCATGGTCCACCAGACTGGAAATAATATAAATGAATACAAGCTTTTCAATAGTTTCATGCATTTAATTTTAAAATATTTGTAAAGATCATGTTAATTGCACTTAATGTAATCTACAGTACACTGTCACTCTATAGTTGCACACACACTCATTAAATGCTCATTAAACAGTTGGTGAAAATGTAAAGACTATTTTATATACATTCATCAGGTGACGGTGCCTGCATGAGCCTCATTAGAATGATTGTCGACCATGGTTTCTGTAGACCATGGTTTCTTGAGACCATGGTTCAAATATTCAAATGGCTGACCATGGTTGACCATGGTTTCTGGAGATGACATTGTGACCATGGTAGGTTGACAATGGTAGACCATGGTTTCTTCCCCATGGTACTGTGACCATGGCAGGCTGACCATGGTCCACCATGGTCAACCATGCACCATGGTGGACCATGGTTTCCGGAGTTGACATTGTGACCATGGTAGGCTGACCATGGTTGACCATGGTAGACCATGGTTTCTTCCCCATGGTACTGTGACCATCATGGTATTTTGTGGTCAACCATGATATTACCATGGTTGGCAATGGAATACCATGGTGACCATGGTCAACCATGGTTACGTTTCGCAGGGGTTTTCAGGAAGTAAACTCCTTCCGGTTCCCTCGACAAAAAAGCAATGCAATTTCTCCATAGGATTTTGGAAAATAGCTGGAAATAAGGTCTGTGGTTGACACACATTTAAGAGACGGATCACGTTTTGTTCAGCCGGATCATAAATCTAATTGATGGATTTATGATCAATAGATTTATGCTTCGAAAATTATAAAAGTAGGATAGACATGTGGATATGATCCGGCTGAACAAAACGTGATCCGTCTCTTAAATGTGTGTCAACCACAGACCTTATTTCCAGCTATTTTCCAAAATCCTATGAAGAAATTGCATTGCTTTTTTGTCGAAGGAACCGGAAGTGGTAAAATGCTAACTTACTTCCGGGTTTTAGGACGCGTCACTGTGGCACTCTATAGGTGGACGTTTTAGAATGCAATATCAAGACCGAGACATTGGAGATGCACTAGTCAACCTGACATCCACTGCTGACCTTGAAGATTTGACAGCTATCAAGGTCATCCCAATACCTGATGATGGTGTCCAAGAATACATCTTTACCGTCTGTGAAGAAGCACCGTCTACTCAATCAGACGATACTGACATCTTGTCCACACCCTCCAGCTCAGTCTCTACAAGAACTTGTATCTGGTTGAAATGATTGAACTGACACAAATGGCCAACCTTGTTCAAAAATTGCAATGCTAGGGATTGAATTGCATTTTTCGTTGCTTAATTGCTTTGGCCTCTGTATGTTTCATTTGAAGTTAAAAAAGAATGTGACTTCACAGATTCTGGTAATGGTACTTAAACCCTTCTTAATGGCTAATGTTTATCTGAAGTTGTAATTAAGAGCTGCAGAAAATATTGTTGAAGTGTTTAAAAATGTAAAGAAAAACAAGATGTCATGCATAGGTTAGTCTTTAATTAAAAGGCAGCCAGGTTTAAACGCATTACATATTTACATTTTAAAGGAGAGATATGCAAGCTAGTTTAACATGTTCATATGCATATTTGTTATGTATTTAGTTAAGGCTACAGGAGTTTTTTTAAACAAGTCAAAGTGATCTTGATTTACTTTTATTTATTTTTTACATAAGTGCAAATTGGTTGCATAATTTACTCAATTGATGTATTTATTTTTAATTAAAAAAATATTGTATTTTATAAAACAGAATAGGTGATGCATATTTTAAAGACATCCCAATAAATGTTAAGGTCTTTTGAAGAGAATATTCCTGTCTTTATGTGAACTGAGCTAAACAAAGTGTGATAAGTCTAATGTAATTTGTTTACAGTAAACAAAACACAGTATTGTATTGATGTACAAAGTGTTTGCTTTGTAATAAAAGAAAATATTTGAAGGTATAATACAAAATATTGCCTGCAACAAAATGAAGTTTTTTTTTTTTTCACAAACTTAAAAACTCTACTTAGATCTAATATAAATATGAGGTTAGTCCAAAAGGAAAAATTAAGTTATAACAAAATAATAAATGTTGTGTGGTCTTCAGAATGAATCATCTTATTACTTTGTGTGAATGTAAATATATATCTTAGACAGAAGCAATATTTTTCACTTAAAGGAGACCTATCATGCTATATTTAAATGATATAGTGTATGACCATACCTATATAAGGTATATTTATACATTTTATTTTTCAAAATACCAAACAGATCATTTTTTAGACATGCCTCGTTTCGCTCATTTTCGCTCTATTCCAAGCCCGTCTTTGAAAATTCTGAGCAGCAGCTGACCACGCCCCCCTGCAGAAGAGCAGGCATGAGCCGGCGAGAGTCACGTTACCATGCTTGCTGTGATTACGAGTGTCGAATAAACATGTCATCTCAGAGCAATGCATGTGTTCAAGCATATTATCAATTTGATCCAGAAACTGACCCTGAAGCAGCGGAGGTTTTGGTGGAGGTGCAAACATCTCGGTTGCAGCAGGACGTTTCTGAATGGTTAGCTGACAAGCTGTTGTCCCTATTTATTTTACTCTGTTACGATGCTTGCTCCTTATTCCGTTCATATTTTGGCTAATTAGCAAGAATGCAATGTGTACAGTTTGTAACGCAAAAACAGCGAAATATATATTTATAAAGGGAGACATTCATATTTTCAGCATATATACAATGGCCTCATTGCGTTTATTAATAGTTTACAGTCCTTTTCTTCCAACATCCTGCAACAACCGTTGGAAAGTTGAATAACTTAGGATGATAAAAAGTATAACTCCAACAACACCTCAGTTGTCAGCAATGTGTGTAGTTTCATGTGTTTTTAAAAGCTCAGTTATTGACTTCTTTGTGCAAATTGCACCACGATGCCTTCTGAACGGAGAATGTGTGCTGCATGGAGATAACACAGGTAACATTTTTGACAGCTTTACTAAGTTGTCTGTTTAAATACATTTTTCACATGTCATTCAATATATGTTTATCACAATGTGTCAAGACGGATGCAGTAACTTGAGGACTCTGTAACCTGTATGGTGGACCATCCTGGATTGGAGCCTGTGTGCCTAAATGTGTTCTCCCTGCAGAATGCGTTGAATATTTACAGAGCTGAACATGGTGGACTACAGTTGAGACAAATAGAGCAGTTAGTGGTTTGTTTGTTTGTTTTGACTGAAATTGTAAAACGAATGCTAATATTGTTCATGGAAATAAATACTGGTGTATATGGCTTTATGCAATCTTTCATTCTGTCATTGTACATGTACTATTATATTATATACTACACAGCAATGGCATAACACACCCATGTGTACAACAAAAGGGTCCACAACCTTATGCTTTTGAAATCAGAATATTCTTTACCCATCCAAACATGAATAATCACGACACATTTTGATATCAACTCGAACTTTATTGTCAAAATCAACGGTTAAAAAAACCCATAAAAAAAAGTAAATGTAGCCTACTTGTATTTTGTATAAATGACACTAAATAGTTTTACAGAAGCTTTGTGAGCTGGTGCTGGGGCTTCCTTGGACGCAGGATCAGAGTGGTGATTCCGGCCTGCGTTGTCCTCAGGATACGCAGGGAGTTTCCTGATCCGTGAAATGTCGATGTTGGGTTCAGACAGCAGCCAAATTGAACCGTGTAGCATACCCGGCGATGACCTCCTCCCTGTCAGGTCGCTCATAATGGTGCAGGGTCCACAAAGACTTGGTCGAAGATGAGGTCCATCAAGTTGGCCACGTTGGGCTGTGCAATGGTAAAAAAAGCACAACAAAAAATGTGGTTTAGATTAGAATATGCATGTAAAAAACTGAAACTTCTTTCTAATTTTTTTATTTTATATTTGTAAATAGTTGTATAATAAATATTTTAAACACTTACGGAATGTGGAGTCAATCTTTACTGGTTTTGCTCTGCATTCTCCCTTCCTGGCCTTTGGGAACTGCAGTTTATACAGAGGGTTTCCAGTGGATGTAGTGGCGTGTGCACGCTCAGCGTTTCTGCCAGGTACAGTCTTTCATTTCCGCCATGATAAAAAAAAATGTAAATAATAGCAAAGGATGTACAAATTGTCACTAATTAGTAAGTATGTGAGGTGCTGGCCTGTAAAGAAGAACACATAGTTAGAACAAAATCATCTCAACTTAGTATTCAGGATGAGAAAATACTATTTGGATAAATATAGTCTGAAATCCCAAAAGATGGGGCTAAAACTCTCTATTTAGCAAAGCTCTTTGCTTAGCCTTTTCCAATCCGAGTTAGTTTTGAACCGTAACGTGCATGCTGTGTTTCTGACTCAATGCAGGTGATGTGTTGGAGAGGGGCTGAGCTCAGTAGACTGACTGTAATGAGTGCTAGCCACTAATTAGCCTGTTGCTAGAGGTAAGGCCTTGTCAACAACAACAGACAGACAGACGGGGCTTTAGCTCAGTTTTACTCGTGGTGTGTGTGTCCCCTCGCATACATACACAGTGTTGTATCCTAACACACCCCCATTTATATTCATGTGCGCAAACAAGTAAACACACAAAAGCTTTTACATATAACGCTGCAAAACACGGCATGTCTCATTAGCGTAGTGTAGCTTAGCTTACAGATCGATGATATCTGATCGTTCTTACAGACTACAATCACAAAAGCTTTTACATATAACGCTGGAAAAAACGGCACTTGCCTACAGAAGATTACGTTTGTTATTATAACTTACTCAATATGATTTTAGAGGATACAAAATACTAATAAATAGGAGAATAAATACTTGTGTTATCGCCTAGGGCGTGGCTTTACAGCCTTCACACAGATCGCCATTACGGCAGTATGTCTGAACATGTTAGCAAATGCCTGATAATTCAAATGACAAAGCAAAGACTGCGGAGCGTACAAAATCAAATGCTACAAAAATATATAAACACCTAACCGATTACTATTTGGGTTTGAGGCAACATTGATACGACGAAGCTACATGCTACAAGCTAGAGATAGCTTTATCAGGAAAAACACCGCTAAATAAAAATGGTATTGATCCCGGGTTTAGCATTACTTTGGAGGCATATCCCTGTCCCGAGTCTTGCAGCCAACAACAGCACAACTGGCTTAGACATCCTGGCAAGAGCAGGCAAAAAACACAGATGTGGGTTGATTTAGCCTGCCGATAGCCTATATGCGAATGAGAGGTTTGGCAATGCACGTGGCCGTGGCTCATTCCCCTGATAGGTGGAGAGTTGACCAATAAGCGGAGCACGTCTTTGTGACGTAGAAAAGTATTGAGATCTGGATCCGTTTTTTTCAGATCCGTTGCAGCCCCTTTTTTAGAGATTTGGCGAAGGAGGAAAATAGAGAGGGTTGTGTTTTCTGACACTTGGTGAGTTCCCTGGAACACCGGGGACACATATTCATGTATAAAAGACGTACAAAGGTGCATTTTGCACGATAGGTCCCCTTTAACTCAACTTAATTTTTTTAGGTTGAAAAATCAAGTTGGAATAAACTAAAAAAATTAGCTGTAAAAAATTAGCTGTAACAAATTAGCGACACCTTTATAAGTTAGTCCAAAGTATCAATTTGTTCAGTGTGTAAACAGATTTACTTTTTCTTTATGGATATAAAAGAAAGTAAAGCCTGACTCCTACTGGCGGCTGGTTAAATGACTCCTCATCCCTGAGTAAACTCACCATCTTTCAGCAGGAAAGGAGAGAGGGAATCCTTGTCCGGCGATAACCGCTGTCTTTTCGCACTATTATTAAGCCACTGTTACGGTTGCTGTCTCCTCCATAATCTGCTGGGATTGTTTACAGCTGTGTGCGTGTGTGATTATGCAAATGAGCTGTGTGGTTGCCCCAACATCATTAGCTGCCCATCCCCTGGTCCGCCTCTGAAAATGGGGATTGGATTGACATCGTTCAATCGCAGCGCACAGCCGGCGCACACCTGCTGGGGAGGAGTACAAAGGCTGAGGACTATCACCACTCTGGAGGCTCTGTATTGTGGGACAGACGCCTCTCGCTACTTACTCTCGTTCTGTGGTTAACTTGTGTGGTCTGTGTCAGGTAGTGTGATATGGGGTGTTGGTAGTGTGATATGGGGTGTTAGTAGTGTGATATGGGGTGTTAGCAGTGCCTAGAGTAGCTCAGTTAGAGGTTAGAGTAGTTTATATAGTGTTTAGAGTAATTTAGGGTTTTGTGACTGTTGCCTTTAGTTTAGCTGTGTGTTTTGTATAAATTCCTGGTGTTAGTCTGTACCACTTTTAAAGTGAGGTTTTGTTTCATTTTCTATATTAGTATTTATTTCTTTGTATGTACACAGACTCCTTTTTAAGAGTCCTCCCTTTGTTTGGTTATTTGTCAACCTGTGCCCTTTTGGCCCTTTTGTTTGTTCAGGCTGCACGCCTTCCATTTTTGTTTACCGCTGATACTTAAAATAAATCACTTATAATTATACCAATACCAATCTGGTTGTGTTTCATCCCTTTAGTTCCCCTAGCCTAATAGGGAACGTAACAGCCAAGCTAACATTTTCGAAATGCTAACGCTATGTGATGTATTTTCTGCTCTAGTCTATCGCTGCTGCGCGTCATAGGTACGCTGGGCATATTTGTTGTCATGCGTCAAATTCAGGGCCGGACTGGGACAATAAGTCAGGCCGGGAATTATACACCCAGTCAGGCCAACACCAGTTTTTTGTGCCATTTTGCTGGATTTATTTGTCAATATTTACAGCGTTGCTGCCCATAGTGATAGCCCTCTAGTTTAAATCTACTGCCCAAAAATAAACACATGAGATGGGTTACTATTTAAAAAAAAATTGCAAATCTATTTAGGAACCTCATGTGAACATATTTTAAGTGGGGGTGGACCTCAAATCCTTATCGGGGGTCTGGGGGCATGCTCCCCCGGTAAGATTTGTTTAAAATGTTGGACTTAAATGCATCAATCTGGTGCATTTTGAGGGGGAAATAAAGAGACTACACCCATATGAAACAGAACTGTATACATTTAAATAATCATAAAATCATAAGTACATGGCCATAACCAATAACATACCATATCCAATATGAAAAAACATTGAAACTTGTTTATTTATTTGTTTTTGGTTCATTTATAGTTGTGAGTGTGTCTGTGCTCCTGAATCAGCCTCTCCTGTCTCCCTCCTCTCCCTCCTGCTCCTCTTTGAGGCAGCAGCAAAGACTAGTTTTAGCTCTCAACAAGTTTTAAAAGTTTATCTTACCTTTTTTCACCTAGTTAACATTTTATTTTTATTATTCATGCATATTTTACTAATCACTACCCCCTCAAATGGAAATATGTGTTTACATAAATGGTGACCGAGCCGTTTGAGACCCACTGAGATAACTTAGACTAAGTTAACTATCTAAACACTCGTTTTACCTTACTGTAGTTACCAGTCTCTCAGGTCAGGTGCGCGCGCTTTCTCGCTCGCTCGCGCCTCACATACACACACCCTCCCGAGCTTGAATGACACACAGAGACCAATCAAGGGCTTTGATTTATGATCTGTATGAAAGTGGCCATGTCGGCAGGCCACATCATGTAGACAGCCAGTCACCCTCTGTGAGGCAGAGTCAGACCCACATTTACGCAGCGTTGCGTTCACAACGTATACAAAAATCCTCAGGCCAGCAGGCCACTTAATAGGCCAGGCCATCGGGAAACCTCCCGGGTTGCGTTCCGATAATCCAAAAATCAGCTCCTAAATTCTAACCCTATCGTCTATTCCTTGACCTCTGAATGAAACGTGACGGGGTTAAGGGATAGTGGATAGGATTATTCAAAAGGATTTAGGAGAAGAGACTGCGGTACTTTAGAGAATCCGAATGCACTTTCACTATCCGACGTGTTTATGATGCGCCAGCCGACGTTATGAATGTGCGTCTGCTGCTGTGGGGAAACTATGGAAACTACAGTTTTCTATACAGCGGACTACAACATGGATGTTTAATAAGAACGAGGGACTACTGTAAACTCATCTAGAGACTCTGCACCGTGCTCTGATGCTGTTGCTTTGCTTTATGAACGTGGACAACAGAGAAACATATTCTTCATGACCAAAGTTGGAATTGAAATAAAAAAGGAAAGTGAAACTGATGCTCGTCACCCTCTCCCTCCGGTCCACATTAATACAAATGATCCCAATACGTATGATTGTATGAACTATGAAAATATATTAAAATCAATACAAATGTGTATATCACCATTCAAACATCTTTTAGAAGTTGAACAAACCCCACACATCTCAGTAAAGACTGTGAAATGTTGACTTTATTTGATCATTTCAGTAAAAACTAACGTTCATATTTCTCTTTTTGATTATAATACTGATGAACGTTCAGAACAAAGCACTTTGGCAACTTACCACATACGTTTTAAAATGCTTAATAAGCACCGTAACGTTCATGATATAATTTCTCGGTCATAATCGGTTGTTTCCGTGAACGGTCGACTGAGTGACGGCAAATGCTGCGGCTGCAATGCATTGTGGGGCAGCATTTTCTCCTCTCCTTTCGTCAAGGGAGGTCCAGTGGTTCCTAAGCTAAAGGAGGTTATAAAGGAAGTTTGAAACCTCCTTTCCTTTCATTTGGAGAATTGGAACGGCACTTAACATGGCTGCCACTGACGTACTTCCGGGTCATTTCACTTGGTTAGGAAGGTTCCTAAGCTAAATGGACTATTGGAACGCAACCCCGGTCCTCCCGATCAGTGGCAGCGCCAGAGATTTTCTCTAGGGGGTGCTGTGGGGTAGCTTGACGTTTCATAGAGGGTGCTCAAACATTAAGGGTTTCCCATTAATGCACCAGCGCTACAGTTGAATTTTCTACTGTAACACTCCCCACACGCACACACAGTGCACCCGCGACTGTTACAATGAACGCTCGATAATCAGCTCACGGCATATGTGTAAGCAGGGGTAAAGTGCTATTTTTACAGGTGGGGGGTGGACCTCACCTCCTCTAGGAGTGACCTCACCTCCTCTAGTGGGGTCTGAGGGTATGCTTCCCCGGGAAGATTTTTTTTAAATATTGAAGTTAAAAGCATCAATCTGGTGCACTTTGAGAGCAACATTAAGAGATCTATGGATACATCTCTCAACAACACCCATATGAAACAGAACTGTAAACAGATTTTCTATTTCTTTATAGATATTTTACAAATCACTCCCCTTTTAAAACAAACCGTTTGAGACCCATTGAGATAACTAGACTAAAGTTAACTATCTAAATACTGAGAGTCCTTTACTTCACCTGAGCTGAGGTTATCTGAGACTCTCCGTCTGACAGGAGAGAGTTCTCCCTCCACCTTGTTGTTGAAAAAGCTCCTTATATCCGTTAGCTTGGCTAGCTAGCACCAGATGCTAACCACAACGATCTCCGGTAGAGATACCCACCGGTGCGCGAGCTCTCTCTCTCGCTCGCTTGCGCACGCACACAAAATGGCTTGTGCTACACACACAGAGCAGAGCTTGAATGAAACAGACCCAGAAGTAAGCTACTTGTACTCACAAGGCCTATTATGTGCAGAATCCCTCTCGCTTTCAGGTGGTTTTGATTGAGTGTCCACACGTGGACGTTTAAGGACTAAAAAACGATCAATTTTTCACTTTGCTGTTAGCAAATCATTTGGGGCTCCAGCTAACAGGAAGTCACTCAAGTGTCACAACGTAATTTAGCCTATGGTTAGGTCAAACATCGAATGGGTGCTGGCCATTGGCCTAATCATATCACCTGTGTTGACTTTATGTTTTTGGTCAAACATTTATTTGTTTCACATTTGCATTGATGTAATCAATAATTTTTCTGATTTAATTTAATACAAATAATAATAATTTTCGGAAAAAAAACAAAAACATATTTCTTGGGGGTGCTTAGGGGGTGCTTTGGCAATCCTGGGGGGTGCTTCGGCACCCCCTAGCTCCCCCCTGGCGCCGCCCCTGTACCTGCGTACCGGCCCAATTCAAGCACTGAATGTAAGACATACTAATATTAGAATAATATATTTATTATAATGTTCGATTCTTTTTTTAGTAAACAAATGTCTTCACCCTATTTGTACTAATAATTTGTATATTCTGCCATGAGGTAAATCTCAAACTATTATTTTGTTGTTATTTTATCTTTTATAATTGAAAAAGTAAATGTCCCATCCTTTTGTCCAGTTTAAAAGCTAGGCCCTGATAGTTCAGCCGAGAAATGTGGAAGCCGAAATAATATTATTTATTTTTCCTCATCTTATTTTGAAAACATGTGACCGGAAAGACTGTCTCTCTCTTCTCCGCGGGCCACGGGCAGTTTGACAGTGGTACTTGAGACGGCTGTCAGGCTCCATTCTCCCTGAAAGCCTCAGTGAACAGCGTGCTTCTCTCAGCATGGCATCTAACGAGCTGGCAAATAAGCTGCAGTCCCGGCTGGCGGCTACGCAGGAGACCGAGCCGAGGCCGGAGCCAGAACACAGTCCAGTCCGACCCAAGCCGCAGGAGGCCGATGGAGCCTGCGGAGACTCGTCCTCTGAGCTGTCCGCGATACTGACCCGCAGGCAGGACATCAACGAGGGCAACGCTGCTCCACGGCTGACCCGCGTCTTCAACCCCTACACGGAATTCAAGGAGTTCTCCCGCAAGCAGATCAAGGACATGGAGATGATGTTCAAACGGTAACCTGACGTCGTGTTGTCCTCTCAAACGCAGTCCGACATGTTTATGCGTAGTCGTGGGGATTTGGGCTGAATGAGCGTGTGAGGCGGGAAGCTCATGATGAGATTAAGATGCGGCTGTGACTTGAAGCCTCCCAGTGAAGCAGGCTGTCACTTTGTGGGAGATTCACACTGACTCATTACTGCAGTCTTTGTTGCTTGTAGCCCACATGTTATCCCTCTACCTCTCGTGTTGTGTCGTGATCAGAGGAGAGACCTGGCTGTGGCTTGCTACGCATCTCCTATAAAATTGACAACCGCAGCTGGCCAAGATATGCTGTGCAGGGCAAAGGAAATAGTCTATGGAGTCCCAGGTCTATCACTAAATTAAAAAACATTACATTAATTATAATGCCATACAGTAATGTAAACGGTTTTGTTTGACCAACAGTCAAACATCCAAATATATTTAATTATCTAGGCTTATATGATAGGGAAGTATGCAAAGTATGTTGGTTTTCATGCTGTTTTAGATTTACTTGCTGGTCAAATTGACCTGGAACTCTTGTTGTATGTGTAACATGAGGCTTGAGTTAAACTCGGAATGTAACAGTTATCCATGTTATGATAAATGTGTGTGGACTTCGAGGTCTTTTAGTTGAACATCTGAACTGAGAAGCACTGGTGATGTCAGTAGAACATTTAGGTGAAGCCTGTTTTGGCACACAACAAGCTTTTTCTCCCTCTCTCTTTCTCAATCGCACTTTCTAAACCCAGCCTGCGCACTGAGTTATTCAAATAAATCATCTTAAAACACATCTAAAAAATATGCTTAGGCCCTGTGGCAGTTAATTAGTGTAAACCCTCATTTGATTGTTAAACAGGAGTACTTTTACATTGTTGCTTGGAAAAAGTCGACCACATCTGCTCTGGCAAATTACAATATATTTAAATTGATTCAACCCAAACGAGTGTTATTATTGTGTTAACAGTATGTTGACTCAACAGATGATGGTGACATAAGCTGATTCTGAGACTTCATAGTTGACTGTCATCGCGTGTTGGTATGCTTTCAGTCCAGAATGAGAGCAGCTATTGTCTTTGGAAGGTTCCTCAGGGGCAGACCCGCCATGCGACAGCAGTATCATTGTGTGCATGCTTCTGGAATCTCGGGTCACGACTCTTTTGTTATCATGAGTCAAAATTGATCACTGCAGTTCTTTGATGACTGGAAAATAAATCTGGAGCTGTCAGTTGAAGTTGTTTTTTTTAACCTTTATATAATCACAAGTGATTCAGACTCGTATATCTTAACTAGAATTCTGAACACCCCATTGTAATGAGTTGAATACTTTGGTTTGTGGCTAAATCGAGTGGTTTAGTGGCGACACATTTGTGTTGGCCGACTGGGAAGTCATCATTGCAAGGGGTCCCTTTGGAAAACAAGGGATGGGATTTTTCATTGGATTTCTGAATATTGCAGAATATAAGATCAAATATTGAAACCGATTGTTTGATTTTTGAAATGTAAATGTATCACCAAAGTAAAAAGCTAACGTCAGGCTATAAAACCCACACGACGGTCGCATGACTTCACGTCACTGTCGCTAAGCAAAAGACAGACGGGTTAGCTGCATGATGACTTTTAGACAATTAGCCACTTGTTAGCGAGCGCTGATTTATGTACTTTTTTTTTTTTTAAAGCTTCAGATTGGGTGTTCACTGATGTATATCTCGTATAACGAAATGTGAAAATCTCGCAAGCTTGTATAAATCGCAGACCTTATTTCAGGAATTTAAACAAAAACACATTCAATGAAACGCTGTCTTCGAGACAAGGGAATCGGGTTCAGGGTTTTAGGACTCGTTCCTCCACTACTCTTTACCTGTAAAATGATTGGTCTTCCGAGATGTATTAAGATGGTGAACCTCTTATTTTAGCACCATATCTGCTAAGCAACAGCATGTTAGCATTGTCAGTGTGATGGCTGCAGTATGGCCGTCAGGACATCGTTTTGATATGTTTTATCCTTGATAATGTGGCATGTTGAACTTTGATGTTTTATCTGCACGGGTGCATTTTGTTATCTATACTCATGGTAGTGGGTCAGTAAAACAAGAATTCTGAGATAAAGTTAATTCAGAAAACTATCATAATGTCAGAAAAAAACATGTTGTACTTAAAAATGTATATTAAAAGTAGATAACCAATAATTGAAGGGAATCTAGAGGCCTTTTATCTCACATAATCTAGCAACTCATCACTATCCTACATGCTGGCTTGCTAGCTTACATTTACACTGATTTTGTAGACGTTTTATTGAGCAGAATAATATCCACATATTAACACCACCATTATTTTAAAAGCGTTAATGCAATTGCCAGAAGTAAATAGCCAACGGAATGCTATGAACTCCTCAGAGCATTTCACGTCGTTGCCGCTAGGATAAAGTTGGACTTGGGTTGGGAGTGATGACATGCTAACTCATTTCCTGTTTAGGACTCATTCCTGCACCACTCTATCGCACAGGCGCATGTCTTCATACCCGAGCGTCTAAAATGAATAGTACCTTCAGCTAGTGGGGAGTCAAAAATACATTTAATTCTTTATGTTATGAGTTAATTCAATATATTTGTTATGCAAACAGTGGGATCTGCTTTGCATTTAGTCCCTGTAACATCCAAAATCATCACTCTACTTTTGGCACAGTTTGAGCAGCTGGCAGGAATCTTCGTATGTAACATAATGATCAGAGATGAATAATGTATTTTTGAGAACCAACACGGTCAAATAAATCCTTATACCAGTAAGTGTAGCAATACTTTCTTATAGCTTAGATTGATGGGGCAGATTGACTGGAATTGTAGCAGACTTTGTGGACCAGCTTTTGTGCTGTGGTCCACCCGCTGCATTTAAACACAACCTGGTTTCCAACCCCCTAACTCGGTTGTCATGTAGGAGATTCAGCTACCCCGGTTTCAAATCTCTTTAGTCTCACTTCTTTTTCTTCACTGATCCCATTCACACAGTCCACATCCCCACGGGGCATCCACCGC
The DNA here is from genome assembly GCF_902827115.2 of Pseudochaenichthys georgianus. Lineage (NCBI taxonomy): Eukaryota > Metazoa > Chordata > Actinopteri > Perciformes > Channichthyidae > Pseudochaenichthys > Pseudochaenichthys georgianus. The sequence goes on from NC_047515.1 coordinate 4,926,064, forward strand.
CTGGTGACCCACTTTTCCTCTTCTGAAAGCTTTTGGTTTGAAGGCATATTTCAGTTTTTAATCAATCTGTAATGGATAAAGAGTTTTGAAATATTTAGAGCAAGTATGTCCGGATTTACATGTTTCCTGAATGATGTACCAATTAGATTTTTGGTCTGCTTTATGTTCATACATCATTGGCAAATAGGAGCATCTTGTACCTTTTTTACAATATGTACATACATACAATGCGCTTCTTCCTTTTTTATTGTACTGCATCAGTGAGCTTTCCGACCTGAGCTGAACTGAATGAGCAATAATGGAGGAGATGGAGAACAACACTAGCAGAGAGTGAGCTGCCTCGTGCCAAGGGCTCAGGCATCTATAATTAAAACGGAATCTGCAGAACAATGAGCCTCAGTCCAGACTGTTGCAGGCAACGTGGAATACAACTCTCTAAAAGGAAGGGTGTGTAACTTGACTGACACAAATAGTGGATATATACTGCAGTGTTAATGCCACTCTAATTCCTTGCCCTTCAGAATCCATGTAAAATATGCAAAGAAATATGTCTCGTGATGACTTCTGTAATTGTGTTTGCCATGAAATGCTTAAGATTCAGCTTCAAACTAATTTCCCCACTGAGAAAGAAAAATAATATAAGTTTTGTCTAGGCATCGACCGATATGGCTTTTTCAAGACCGATAGCCATTATTGGTAATCAAGGAGACCGATAACCGATATTTGGAACCGATAGACATTTGCAGTAAAATCAGAAAATCTTGGTGTCAAAATGTAGAATAACACAAACTCCAACACAACTTCTTTGAAATGCATTTAAGCATAGCCTATATTATGTTTAATGAACTTTTAAACATCTTACAACTGGTTTCCTCTCTGTCCTTTTCTTTAGTGCAGCCATCTGCAATGAGTTAGAGAGACAAGAAGTGGGGCTGCAGGCTGACATGCTTAACTAACAATAATGCTTAATTTATTATATCAAAACAATGCCTGTCTATCTAGCATACAATCCCAATAAGCTGCTAGTAACTGCAAAACACTAGTGCTAGCTAATGTTTGGCAAACTATTAGAAGTGAGGCTATTACAGTAGACCTAAGGTTAGTCTAGTAGCCTCACTTCTAATATTTTGCTAAACATTTGCTAAATACATGTTGGCTAGCTAATGAGCTTCACATATCAACCTGAACAACTGCGAGGCTCCACTCGCAGCCCCCCCTCCGCACCACAGTTACCCCTAGATTCCACCGGGTCCGTCGCGTTACGGTAGGGGTGGGCGATATTGAAAAATATTTTATCACGATATTTTCAAGCAGTATCACGATAGACGATATATATCACGATATTTTTTCATGTCGGTTATTATGGTTATTTTTCAAGTTACTTAACAGTACAAGCACCTACAAGTAACAGAAACTAAAACAAAAAGGAGTAACAGACCAACATAGCATTTCAAGCTGGTTTTATTTCAGAAATGAAACCCTGAATGAACAAGTGAGCAGTGAACATCAATAAACATGAAAAGGAGGGTAAAACATAACTAAGTAAAACATCAATGAGGAAAAGTCAGTGCCAAACAATTAAAATGTAAACTTTAGAGTAGACTTTAAGTGTAATAAAAGACTTTAGCATAACTGAAGGGAAAAACATAAAACGCCACCGCGTCAGTTATGTCTTTCCACCGTTTGCTAGTCTTTTCATAAGGAGCCCCTTTAGGAAATGCCTGCCCTATGGTAGTTTGTTTTGGTGCAGTCGCTGCGGTAGATTGTGCATTCACACGCGGGGGACCTTGCACTCAGTCTCGGCATGCTCTTTCTGGTGCGTGCGTTTGAGGTGGTCTCGTAAGCCCGACGTGTTGCCATCTGTCGCTTTGTTTCAAATTTCCTTTTTTGCACATTTTGCAAATTACATTTGTTTGCTCCGTGTCTGTTGTGTTATATCCAAAATATAGAGTTCTTTTTGGGGACTAAATCTAATTATTCTACATCAGAATCTGACTCTCCGTCCATTATTGCTGTGTGTGCAGACTGCCAACAGTGTATTTCCCCTCGCTGAAAAGGGGGCGGGGACTTTGGGAGCGTGTCAAACAACTCGGACTGAACGAAAGCAGAGGTGCGCTGACATTGTAAAATCGATCGGGCTTGATATATGGTGACATTTAAATCAGTAGGTGAGGCTGGGGGAGCGGGAGGGGAAGAGGCTCTCCGTCCGCTGTCATAGCCCCCTGCGCCGCGCACGGAGAACCTCTTCCCCTCCCGCTATTTTTTTTAAAATGTATTTATTTTTTTATCACGATAGGACGATATCTCTGAAAAAGCATATCGTGGAAACCTAATATCGTCACGATGATATATATCGTCATATCGCCCACCCCTACGTTACAGCCACACCGCGGCGTCCGCAAGGATTGCGGACACTAGTCAATGGGTGCTATTCCACCAGACGTGCCGCGTTATGGCTCAGAAGCGTCCCAGAAGCGTCTCGCCGCTGGGCTCCGCTCGAAATAGGATTGAAGTCTTTTTTTCTACGCGACGCAGCCGTAAGGTAATGCCGGGCAGGCAGGAAGTGGAACGTTCAGAGCATATATAGCATATTTAAATATATATATACACACACAAACACATTTTGCAGACCCTATCCCTCCGTAGTCTTTCAAGTAGGAGGAGAAATGCCAGCGTTCTCCTCCGGTTTACAGGCACTGTGTACATTATAATAATTATGATGATGAATGCATTTTTTTACCAATAAAATACAGCAACACATCTTTGATTCATGTCGTTTATAACTGGAATATTACAATTATTATTAACTTTGTCTGTACAAAGTAGCCTGTCGAAATATACACGAATCAACAAAAACGGCGAGCCGGCAGGCAAGACGCTCCGCTTCTGAAATGCTTCTGAAACGTGCCCGGTAGGGTATGGCGCCGGACGAGGCCGGACCAAAACCGCGGCACAGACGGACCCGGTGGACGAGACGCTACACGCACCCCCAACTCTGACTGACTTCCCGCGTTCCTGTGTAACTGGGAAACTGATAGAATTGGATCATAAGATCGTGGTGTTTTTGCAACTTCAGCTTTCAACTGACTTACCTTCGAAACACATGTATGGCTCTGTCGCTCAGCGCTGCTGCTTGCTTCTGTCTGTGTCTGCGTTCTTTCGCACCTGCCTGTAATCTGAGAAGGTCCCGCCTCTCTGGCTAGCTCCCGCCCGGAAAATCTTCAGTGTTGATTGACACTTCAGTAATAGCCTATCAGATAGCGCTGTGGGCGAGACATTGCTCGTGTACACAGAGTGGTGACTGCAGCCAGAGAAACGGTCGCATCAGAGCCAAAGTTTTATCGGTAATTTGATAAAAAAAAGGCTGATACCGATAGTCATTGTTGTGCTAGTTTTATCTGTTTTTTAAAATAGCATTCTTATGGTAGAAGACTGGTGCATGTTGGATACATTCAGGAAAAAAAAGAAGATGCAAAGCTTTACATTTTACTTTATTTATTTTGTACAGACGGTAATGCAAGTGCCAACAGAATCAAAAGCTCGAAAAAAGCTTATCAGAAACATACATAATTAAAACGTCTCCAAGATTTCCTAGATGTTGATCTTCCCTTTTTAGGAGTAGTGTTTTAATAATGTCGGAGCTGAGGAGTCCTCTTACTAACTTTTTACTATTGTTGAGATAGACACATACGCATTACCAATAAGGCATTCACAAGAAAATGGCAACGGTACACGTGTATGGGTGACGATAGAAAGTAGTTTTTGTCAAATGTTGCCTGTGAAAATAATTGATTTCACCTTGCCTTAGCAAAAATCCAATATCGTGCATCCATATTTTCTTTTTTTCTTCGGCACATGACTAAACCTAGGTTGAAAGTCTGGTGTATCACTCACGGCCCCTACACACGGCGGCGTGCGTTGCCGCTTCAACACTTCTGCCCATTCACTTTGAATGGGGTGATGTCACGATTCGCCAAACTGCATTGTGGGAATAAAGCGTAGCTTCTCTCGCGGTGCTCGCTGCAAAAGTAGAGCAATGTTCTACTCTCGCCACCTCGACGGAGGCGTCAGCCAATCAAATCCCTCGTATGAAAATCTGACAGTACAAGCACTAGCCAATCAAACCGGGTGTATGTTGGGAGAGCCAGACCGCAGTTATTTTCCATATGTCAACAAAAGGAGGAGAAAATGATCGTGGCGGTAGGGAATCACCCGGTACTCTATGACCAGTCCCTCTTTACATACAGGGATACAAACCGGAGGAGCCAGGCATGGGGGGAGGTGGCAAAGACAGTGGGGGAAACTGGTAGGTTTTCGCTTGTTTGGGGAGTTTATATCCAGTGTACTTCGTTTGAATGGACAGCTAGCAAGCATAGACAGTATATTTAGCCAGCATGGATGTAGCATGAATGCTTTGCTTTGTATGTCCGGGGCGGGACATTCATGTGATTGGTTATTGGTCGTGTTGCTCGCGGCGACTCCCCAAGCTCAAGACACGCCCACCGCCAAGCGGCAACGCACGCCGCCGTGTGTAGGGGCCGTCAGTCTGTATGTATGTCACCACCAGAGTACTCAAAGGGTCCATCCCCAGGGGTGAAGTGCTATTTGTTATCCTGGAGCAGCGCACCTATTCCATGTGTTCACGCTCAATGTTAAGTTGTGGCTTGTTTAGAAGATTATATAACCACAGATATTAACACTCCACCAAAATTGGACCATGCAGGAAAGTCAGTAAATCAGTCTGCATTGTTCTATGATTGAATGTGGCTGATTATGACGTTATCTGCTGCCAACAGCTGCTTTTAGAGTGAATTCCTTCAGCTTAAATAAAAATCCCTGCAGCATCTGAAGGCTGCAGGATATGGTGATAAATCTGTGTCGTGTCAGTGCCCAGTGCAGTTTACGCACGGCCGGTCACTGTGTTAACCTTCATCACATCTCCTGAAAATGAGAGCAGGCAGCTACAGTATAGAAACACTGACCTTTACACATGGAAGACTCAGTTAAAGCTCCATATTCTGCTTTCTTATGAAGGAGACGTCCAGTTAGGGTGCGTCATGGGATGTCGTGTTTTCTAGGGCTGGGGGGAAACGATTATTTTGAAAACGATTAATCGGTTGATTATTTGATCGATTAGTCGACTAATCTAACGATTATTTTACTGTTGTTCAATTCATAAAAAACGTAATGTAAAAAAAACGTAATGTAACATTTTTTTTTTTTCACGATACTGTGTCTCAGGGGATCTTAATATTTAAGAACCTATTAATATGTTATACCAGATTAACGTAAATGATCTCAGCTAACTGACGATACAAACCATGTTTACCAAAACAAAACACAAGTCTCATAAGAAGCATCTAAATGACCCCTGAGCGAAAAAAGCTAACAGACATTGGCACAGAACTCAAGATAAAAGTACCCTTATTACTTATCGTAGCTGCACATACAATATATCCGATTAAAGCTGAGACTTCACAGATTATGTAGGTATATAGTATCATCACTGAGTGATCCGGACTCGCGACAGGGGAAGCAAATACAGTCATCACAACACGTACCTTTACAGAGCTTCTAGGGAGATCGTCTCACCACCGTAGCTGTCAATCTGATCAAAAGACGTGTTCAATGGCATTCAAATGAGAAAAAACGCGGCTGAATCGGTTAATCCATAGGTTTTTAACGTCTTGAATTTATAATCCATAATTCCATTTTTATGTAAAAATCGAAGAGCAAATGCTAGCTGCTAATGGTAGCCACCACAGCTAGAACTGCTTGTTGCTTTGGGTGACCCACGTGTGTGTAGCGACGCGTCGACGCGGAAATATCGTCGACGACATATTTCCGCGTCGACGCGTCGCTACAGCACTAGTGTTTTCCTTTTTGAGCAAAAATGTTGTGTACCAATAATGACTATTTAACCATGTACGTGGGCGTGAGGGCAATTCATTAGGATTATTCATGAAATAGTGTGAGTCCAATCGATAGTCTACGATAGATAGTAAGTACGACACTACATCCTGGAAAATCCTCGTTCATCTGTCTTTCAGGCTGAACTCTTCAGACATTTCATCTTCTGAGCTGCCGTTATCTTTTATATCGGCTGTTTCAAAGCTATTCAAACATCTTCAACCCTTCTGAGTGCGAGAACTGTCCAGCGTTCCACACATCTTTTTGACCATTATGAGTGCAGCACCTGGGTACTCAGTGCACTGCATTTTGCCAGTACAGAAGCAAAGGGATTGATAAACATACACAATGGGACGGGTCAAGGCATTGTTGACGAGTGTAGCGCTGTAAGGAAATGTGGTGTTTCTGTTTGTCCATGACAGTGAAGCCTGCTCTGCTCGTGGTCAGCCAGCAGCAGAGGAACACCCTGTTTTAGTCTGCCTCTAGCATTCCTGCGCTCCCACAAAGAAGAGCCACATTAGTGTATGGGTGCCTTTGTGTTCCAAGGACTGGAATGCTGCCTATAGAGGAAGCCCTCCCTCTGGCCGTAATCAGTCCATATGCAAATGAAGGGCTAATTGTGATCACTAAAAAAACGGTTACAGCGGCTCGAATGGCAACCATAGGCAACTTCTATATTCTATACTAAGCACCTTTTTTACATTTTGATACAGCATTTGGCCGGTTGGGTGTTGAGAAATGATGCTATGTAGCAGGCAGATGATCAGCTGTCAGTGCAGTTGTCTTAACACTGATGCAAACCACAGTTGTCAAATTGCACACTTTACTTCTTGTGTGTTTGTGAGACCCACAAAGACCCGTTTGTGGTGGGGACAGGGGATCTCCGGAAGGAGATGGCAAGTCAACAGTATGTGCCACTTAGACTACTGGGTCTACACCATCTGAAAGCTGGGAAAGGACATTTTCCTCTGACATAATTTCCAATGTTAGTGACGGCGAGGGAAATCCACAAACTTGTGCTGTGTAAGAAAGCTTTAGCCCTCTTCTCTTCATTTGAGTTCAAGAGTCCCTCTTCAGTTTCCTCACCAAGTGTTTCCTTGGTGAAATGTCTTAGACCAGTGAGGATAGAAGAATTTCAAACACCAATCATCTTTTTCCATACTGTTTGGGCATGTGGGTATTTGACAGGAAAACACTTGACCATTTGACAGTGAGACCATTTTAAGCCAAGGGATTTGTCCATTGAAGCTTGGCTGGGTTTCAGTATGTGATGATGTCATATCAAACCGATTGTTAACAGAATAATGAGCTTTCAAAAACAAAACAAGGAGGGACGAGGTCCTTGTGGCCTTTTTCAAGAGCTGAAATGAAACAATGGCTTGGTTTCTGGCACGAACAGATTAGCCTCTGTCTGGAATAAGCAAGCCTGATAACACACACTCACACACACTCACACACACACTCACACACACACTCACACACACACACACACACACACACACACACACACACACACACACACACACACACACACACACACACACACACACACACACACACACACACACACACACACACACACACACACACACACACACACACACACACACACACACACACACACACACACACACACACACACACACACACACACACACACACACACACACACACAGAGCTGCTGAGAGTCTCTATAAATACTCATCCTATCTATGGGCTTTGCCACTGGCTCATCCAGTTGGTGATTGACTGGCTGCTTGAAAGTCTCTCAGCCAAGTGCAGTCACCAAGGAAACTCTGCAATCTAGAGCTGTGCTGTCAGCTGATGTTCAGCAGTGAGAGGGAGAAATAAACGGAGTGGTGCAGGAATGAGTCCTAAACTGAGGAATGAGTTAGCAATTTAGCACTTCATGGCTCCCTTGTCTCGAAATCAAGGTTTTTTTCTGACATGTTTCTGGTGATTCCCGAGATAAGGTCTTGGGTTAATACATGCAAAGGGAGTTCTACACAACGAATTCCTCACTGGCAAAAGCATAGGTCTCAGATATATAAAAAACATGTCTATGAAGTGTTTTGCTCAAAATACCAAACAGATCACCCATTCTAGCCATGCCTCATATCCCTCTATTTCACTTCCTGTTTCAAAAGTGCTGCTTTGTGGTATAAAGCTTTAAAAAAAAATGTGATTTAAAAAAAAAAAAAAAGGAGGGGGCTGAGCTCATGCGGGAGATTCTACCGGCAGATTCTGCGGTGATGAAACGCCATATCATGGATTATCAAGGATTATTTCTGAAACAGTATGGAGCTCAAAGGCTTTCTCTCTTGCCGGAACTCACCTTGTGGTATACAAGGTGAGTTACATTTTATTTCCTGCTTCTTCACACACAGTTTTTGAAACAAAGAATACATAGTATGCGGGTGCTAGTGGAGCCTCGCAGATGGGGGTGCTGCAGCCCCCTCAGCATCCCCCCCTTCCCGCGTCCATTCACGATGTCTCGCTGCCTCGCAGGCCCCACGCAGCAAGCAGGAAATGAACCCAGCTCACACCAGTGTTTCCCCTACTATTGTCTTGGAAGGTAGCCCCCAAAAAGCCCCCTGAAATTCAAGGTGTTAAAAAAAATAAATATATATAATTTTTTATAATTTATTTATATATATATATATATATATATATATATAATATAGCACCAAATTGCAACTAATCTATATCTACTGTCACATTGAACATGTTCTCTTTTATTAAATAAACTAAACACTTTCATTTTAAGTTGTGAGTTTAGTGTTTTTGACCCTAATGATGCATTAATCCAGGGGTCTGCAACCTTTTTGACCAAAAGAGCCATTTTGCTCCCTTTTCGAAAACGATTTTTTGTCTGGAGCCGCAAAACATATTTCATAGCTTATAACATATTTCATAGCTTATACATTTGTATTTATTGTTATATCATAGAGAAAAACTGCAGTTTTTTTGCATTTATTATTTATTACATTATATAAAACTGTTAACCTCTAATAAGAAACAAAGAGGAGAATTACAAATAATACACAGGCCTACTTTAAAATAAATTAAACACAGAACTTGGGGAGTCCTCTGCACATTTGAAGGAAAACATATATAATTAAAATGGTCCCACTTTGAAATAAATAAAACATATAGCTGCACCCTAAAATGAGTTAAAGGTAGGGTAGGTAAGAATGGAGAAACCAGCTTGAGTTCGCTAGAATTTGAAAATACAAAACCGGAAAAAATCTGCCCCTTCCTTCAGACTTCCTCACAGAGCCCCTCCTCCAACACACACGAACGCACACATGACCAATGAGCGCACGAGATAAATTTGTGCACAGATGGAAGGCTGACAGGCAGGTAGGCCATCCAGTTATTTTAGCCGAGCCGGCTCAGATGATTGGTCGTGCTTTTTACAGCGCCACAGCTTCCACAGATTAAACATTTGTATGTGTTTTTTGTCAAAGCATTTAATATATTCATTGCTATCGGCACGTTAAGAGCATTCCATGGAATATAACAAAGTGTTTTCTGAAATAAATTACATACCCCATTGAATTATGACTGAAGATCGTCAGCGGTCTTCCTCTTCCGTTTTTCTCCTCAATACGTAAAGGCTGCAGCACCTTTGACAACTTCTCTCTACATATCAACAGGGCCGCCCCTGGCCAACTTGGGGCCCCAAGCGACATTTGTGAGATGAGGCCCCCCCCAAACGACAGGAGTGACATTTTTTTTTTTGGAAACAAAGTAGGCTACTTTGCAAATATAATTCCAGTTTATCATTATTATCAACAGTTACTTTTTTATACAGTGAGGTAAATGGTCAATGTCCTTGTATGTCGTTCAGTATGCGTTTACAGGTGAATACGTCTGCATTTCCTGCCAAATACTAGCCTCAAAAAGATTAAAATATAATTAATGCAAATAAACTACTTCTACTAATAATCATAATCAATTCAATAATATTTTATTATAATATAGTTGTAATATAGTCAAGACAAAACATGCTTATGACATGCTCAAAAACTGATACTTCTTAAATCTGTATTCTAGTTCCCTCTGTCAGCAATGTATCAACAACTGCACACACACTTCTCTCAGTATTTCTCTGTGTTGTGGTTGACATGATGATGACCGTTAGGAGTTAAGGGGAGAGGCTGAGCATCACCATGAAATGTGCAAATTGACATAAAAAAGAATAAAAGGGGAAAAAATGCTCCATGTTTTTTAGAATGTAAACTTTAACTGTTATGTAAGTAAATGTAACTAGACAAGACAGTTTATCACTCTTCCTCCTGTACATTAGCAGATAAAAAGCATAACATACTTGAATGAATGGTAAATAAAGAATGCTGGAAATAACTGCATCTCCATTATATATATATATATATATATATATATATATATATATATATAGATATATCCCAATGCCACCCAAGTAAAAAGTTTGTTCCTGTTTGTCAACGTGTATGCCTTAAATAAGGATTCACATTTATGACTGGGACTGCTGCTATGTTTCTGAAAACATTAGAGATGATATGAAAAGCAATACATTAACATCTAGATTCACATTTGATCAGCGCTGTCTAATCCGAGTTCACAAGCAGTGACAGACGCTGTTAGACTTCTTAGCTCTAACTGGTTGTGTTTCTTTGGGCGTACTGGCATTTTGAAAAAGCAATAAGGAGCATTGGGAGGCAGAGAAACACGTTTTTATTCATCGATATGTCAGGATCTTATGACCGTTTGAGCGAATATAAATACCTTGTAAGGGTTACAAACTGACCGTTTTCAACATACAATGATGTGTGATCGCTCACTTTTTGCCGCACAGAGGAAGCTTGTGTCTGATCATGTTCACTACTGTCTTTCAGTCGACCTGTATTTAAAAACTGCATCGAAAATGAGCTTTGTGTTGATTCTGAGCACACCTTGAACAGTTTACTTATCGTCCAAACAGATGATCCACATGTGATATTACATTACAGGGACATAATCACTACATGTGTAAATACTATGGTAACTTCGTGCTGGGCAGTATGCCGCTTCATACCGAATAGCGTGAACTTTATACTGTATGATATGAGTTTTCAAATACAGCAATACCGTTGAAAAAGTGGCAAAGGGCCTCGAGCGGCACATGCTGGGGGTCTTTATGATGTTCATATTGTAGCTATTTGGAGTGTTAGATGTCTTAAGTCTCTATATTGAGGGATAATGGTGCGGTGCCAGCCACATTGCACTAGTTTTATTTGTTTATTCTGAACCTAAGTTTAAAGGTCAATCATAAATCATAGTAAAATCATTTAAATGTGCACACATGAGGGCCACCACTGATCAGGGGATTCTTTGTGGGGCCAAAACGTATAAATGTAAATACATGTTCATGTGATACCGTTATCATTAGGACAAATACTGTGATATGAGTTTGGTCATACTGCCCAGCCCTAGTGTAACATCATGCTGCAGCTCACTTTGACCTCACACTGTGTGGTTTGTAGGTATGACACTGGTAAAGATGGCTTCATCGACCTGATGGAACTGAAGCTAATGATGGAGAAGCTGGGAGCCCCGCAGACTCACCTGGGCCTGAAGAACATGATCAAGGAGGTGGATGAAGACTTTGATGGCAAGCTGAGCTTCAGAGAGGTGAGTGCTGCCGTACTGTGTGGCTTTTAGTTATGATGCAAGTCATTTCATTCCAGATAGCTAAAACTGATCCTTTATCATCAACACTTTCAGTATTTGGCTGTCTTAAGACGGGTCACTCTTGGGCAGAGTATTTAATAATCTGAACAACATGATTTTCAGTACACACAAAATTATGCTGTATGGATGTGATGTCTGTAATGCACAGCGCACACACCACAGAAGATCACTCTCCACTACGGGAACAGGCAAAAAAGCAAATGAAAATGGTGCTGAAAAACAGTGGATATTGTGCAAACCCCCAGGAAAAGGGGCAGCACATTTCCTTAATGGCCAAAACTATAAACACCTCAATAGTCGTTATTGCAATAATTAGTTGAAAAGTCCCAATCCAGAGGCATTTTACTCGCCACCTTTACCTTTTAACATTTATGGATGCAAAATAAAAGTTAAAGCAGTCTAAATGTAAAAGAATGGTGATAAATAATTGCAATCTCAATATTGTTAAAAAATGTGTGATTATCATTGTTGGCCATACTCCTCCTCCGTATTCATCACTCGCCCATGATGAGTCCTTCCCTTTTTTAAGTTCTCCTTTGCATTGGAGCTTAGAAGTCCATGACATTCTACTAAATATGGTGCTTTCCCGCTGTGAACATTAAAACTTCTCAATCCAATTTGAATGGATTCAAGTAATGTTACCAAGCCCCCAAGAAGACAGAGGGGTGTTTACACAAATGTAAGTAGTGTCAGTTAAGGCAAATCATTTGGGCCCAGTCAATTTTCCCATTGACTTACATTGGAAAAAAACTGCCCATAATTGAATTAGTAGGGCCTCAACGTTTTGAAATGCACAACAAGTTAAAACCAGAGCTATTCTATTCATTTCACTGAGCAATGCGTGACGGAGCGAATTGGAGGCTAGACTAAGTGCGCAAGGTCTTTGGGCCCAGTGATGCGGAACATTGCTGGTAACTCCAGGGAAGATCTGGGTAATTTTGTTCTCCAGTCATGCCATTTTGGCTTCATGCGCCAATTATCAACTTTCAAATGAATGAACCGGGCCCCACCTTCAACTCTGCATCCAGTTCTCTTTTTACATCCATCCATCCTTTAAAACAGTGGTTCTCAAACTTTTTTCAATAATGTACCCCCTTTGAAAAATGTAGCCAAGTACCCCCTGATCAGCGCAAAAACAATTTGTGAGGGGAAAAAAGCCTATATGTATATTCTATTATAATGTTGTATGTATTTGCTGTTCATGTACATTTTTTGTTTTATTATAGTTGTATCTTATACTCTCTTTGTAATACTTTCACTCATGTGTAATACTTGACAAAACAGCTGCTGTGACAATATCATTTCCCAATTTATTATATATTTGTATAACATTCATTTGTTTTGCTTGTAACGGAGTATTTTTCTCACAATAAAACACAAATGTTTTGTAGTGAAACTTAAAATCGCAGACCTTCAGCATGTGTTACATATTAACAGATTCAACAGTAAACTAAAGACAGAGAAACAGTAAAAATGCTTTTCAACATTTATTAATTACAATATAAGAGGTTGACACCATGCAGTTTTTGGGGGAGATGTTAATCTTCCATTCCTGATGAGCGGGAAAAACCGGGAGCAAACCCAAAATAATAAAACCCACCCACACAAATATTTTGGGAGAACACCGGAGCGAACCCGAGTAAATCCCAAAATGATAAACCCACCCACACATACCACCCTAACTTAAGATCCCACCCTACAATAGATGCCACATTTCAATAACCCCCTTTAAAGACCCCACATTTCAATAAGCCCCTTTTTAAGAACCCAAACGGGCTCAGAGTTGCGTCTGAAAGGCTTGCAGATGGCCTTGCCTACAGAACGGAAGAATTTGCAGACAATTCCTCGCTTCTTTGGTTGACACATCAGGCGAGCTTTGAAAATGGACGCGACACCATTTTCTTCTGACGATCCTTCCATGTGGAACATCACGAGCACGGACTCTGCGCGGCCCCAAATCCTGACCAGGTCCTTGTAAACCTCCTTGTCGAGGGTCTGAAATGTATCCAGGCTTACTGTGAAACTTTCCCCCTCGACTTTGGCCCACACATTCTCCAACAGGCACTCACGATGCCGACTGAGTTTCCAACGTTGTTGTTCACCTTTGCGTTTTTAAAAATCCGTGTGACCAGTTTCTGAACCAGAACCTTGACTTCCATTTTGGCTTTCGTTGACACTGACACTTCTTCTGTGATTGTTGGTGGCGCCTCAATCTCCTCGAAAGCCAATATCATCCTTCTAGTTTGTGTGACAGCCTCGTTGTTCACAAACCACCCGAACACTCCCAAGAAGCGACACGCTTGCCTCGTTATCTCACGGTTCACATCCTCTGGCGGTGGGGCAACTAATATTTTTGTAACTCCTGGGGCAAACTCAGGTATCATCATCCCTCTCGTGGTGTGATTGTAGAGGAGTTCTTTGAGAAGCTTTGTGAACACCAGGTTCTTGCCGAGGGATATGTCTTTCATTCTCTGATAAACACAAACTTCGTTGCAGTCCTGGTCTCCATCACCCTCCTCCGTGAGCAAATCATCAATATCGTTATCAAAAGCCCTCACTGAATTCACGCTGCTAGCTCTTGCTCCAGGGCAAAATGTTGCCTTCAGCCCTGACAGCATTCGATGTATGGTCAGTTTGGCAACACGGCCTTGATCTTTCCGCATATATGTTTCTCGCCCAGCTTGATCTCGGCTTCTACTTCTTCAATGGTAGTCATTGAATTGCTCTTTGCTCCCAGGTTCTCCTTGACGATGAATTGAGTGAGTTCAGCAATCTCCTCGACCGTGTCGGCTCTTAGAAGATCGCTCTCACATTGGGTCATACTATCCATTAGGGGCTCTGTGATTTTCAAAAATTATTTTGTAATTATATCCTCGACCATTCTGGATGTATCGCTTCCAATGCGGTCTTCTAATCCGCTTGAGGCGGCTGAGGTTTTAGGGAATATACTGTAGGTACGGACCCTGATCTATTAGAGAGTGCAGCTTTGATCTGAGGTTTTTGAGAGGGTAGACTTGGACCCTCGGGTTTGAAAGACGGTATAGTTGACCTCTGAGGTTTTAGCGGGGCCAGATGACTCGTGGCTCTTTTCATCATTGACGTCATCCCCTTTTTGGCAATCAGTGGAGGTCTCCATAGCCCTTTTCTCTTTGCGTAATCTAAATCGAAATAAACCCTTCATCTTAGCCCCAATAGTTCTCAACATATGGATGGCGTGACCAACAATGACATCAAGTCTGTGGTGGGAAGTGACGTGTTCACTTTCCATAAAACCCTCAGCCTGGGAATTGCAGCTGCTGACTTGACGCTGGTTACAGCTTCTTTCACCAGCAGCCTGGTTAAACTTGCGGCGCTGGCACACTCAACCGTGTCCTTAATGTCCAGGAAATCAGCGATAGTCTGAGGGAGTGTGTTGCCCGGAATGGACCAAACAACCTCCTCAGAAATGATGACATTTTTGTTCTTAATGGCTACTAGTAGGGATTTTGTCAGTACATCTACTAGGTCCAAAATAAACTCTGCCACATAAATTCCCTGTGTGTGATTTCCGCCTCACACACAGGTAATAGTTTCCCTGTGTGAGGCGCATGGACAGACATTTATACATTTAGCAACACCTTTTGCGTTTAAAGAAGCTCGGAATTTCAAAGATTGTTGGGATTAGGTGCTCCACAACAGTACCATTGTTTTGATCACTCATTTATTTGTTATTTTAATTATTTAATACTCTGTATATTTCTATCTGTTGCCTAGTGCAATTGTATATTGTAGAGTATTTAAATCTATTTAGTATTTTCTTTATATTGTGTATTATGTAGATGCTCTAGTGATATATAAAGAGATACAGTACAGCGCTGCAACATCAGTGTCTGATTTATTAAAACAACAGTAACTGAGAAACACTTAATAAATGCTACATTTCAAATGTTTACAATCCATCACTAAATTCATGGCAAACCAATAGCCGCGTTCACACTGCGGTACTTTTCCCACAAAGGTTCATGCGAACTCTTTAGTTCTCATGAACTAAGTACAGATCGCGTTCACACCAGAAAAAGTCCCTGGGGGTGGATTAGGCAAATGAAGCCACTGACGTCACTTCGTCTTCTTCTGCTTTGGGTTTACTGGCAGGCCGCAACCCACTTCACGGCGTATACTGCCGCCCAAAGTCCCCGGCCGGAAGTCCCCGGAGTTGGGGACTGGCTTCAGTAGAAGCTGCTGGGACTCCCGGCAGCTTCTACGGAAGCATTCCGAGTAAATCACCAGAACGCCGACACCTCCTCATCTCCACCGCTCCCATGTTTTATTTTGTGTTGCCATAAGTTAGTCTCTCTGCGTTTCTGCGCTTGGCTAATGCTAATGCTAATAATGCTAATGCAAGGATAATAAAATGGCGGCTTCACAAAACTTTTTGGGAGTTTTACGGGCGTGGTTTGCAATCCGCCAGCCAATCAGAAATATAGCTCTTTTCTCACAAAAGAGCCGCTCGAAAGTCCCTGCTCTCTAGCAGGGACTTTCGAGGGGGTAAAAAGGGTCGCATGAACTACTTTTAGTACCGGCTCTTTTTGGTGTGAACGCGATCATGAACTAAGTTCGCATGAACCTTTGTGGGAAAAGTACCACAGTGTGAATGCGCCTATTTTTAACATCAAGCAATAACACTAAGACGACATTAGTTGCATTGAACTGATCTTTTTAATAAGTTGTACTTACAATTTAGTGAGAAACATGTGCTTGTGCTTCACTGAGGATCTTTGTCATTCTGACAGGGAGGCAAACTGCAGCTATTATACTTGCGTTTTGAAATATGTGTAACTCTATTAATACAAAACCCACAGTGCTCCAACTTCGTTACTTTTCCTAAAATTGGTATATTTGTTTATTTATTTTGGGCGTGGGGAATGAAGAGACATGAGCATTTATACCTATAACTGGGATTTTGACACCTCATATAAACATATGCATACAGTAATGTTGCGCTATACTTTGCGTACCACTGCTTTAAAATATGCAGCACTTCTATAACAAAAAGTATATTACTACATACAATATGCCCACAGCAAAACTTGTTTTCTGAGTGTTACTGAACCTCTGCAGTTCCTGCTGATCTTCCGGAGAGCGGCGGCTGGAGAGCTGCAGGAGGAGAGCGGTCTGATGGCTCTGGCCAGGCTTTCCGAGATCAACGTCTCCACGGAGGGAGTGATGGGGGCCAAAGACTTCTTTGAAGCCAAGGTACTCAATGTTTGTCCAGTGATCTGCTCTAACATTAACCTTCAGTCAGAAACTGAAAGTAAGGCAGGGCTACTCGGGATATTTTGTGTTGATGGGAAAGAACACGTGATTTTCTGTGTCGACAGATGCAGGCTCTGTCTCTGGGCAGCAAGTTTGAGGCGGAGATTCGGGAGGAAAAAGAGGAACGCAAGAGACAGGAAGAGGAGAAAAAAGAGAGGCAAGCCGCCTTCAAGCAGCTGCAATCCACCTTCTGTTCATGACCCGCCACAGGAGGCACATAACAATCCTGACATGCACAGTCAGTGTTACTGACATTTTTAGGAATAGCTTTTCATTCCACTTACACTTTAATCAGTGGCATTGCTCAAAATGTGGGACTAATTAACAAACATAGCAAGTTTCATTAAAGTTAACACTCACTTAAATACTTGAAAATGCCTCATAACACATGTCACAGGCAAGGTTTATTAATTCCAGACTTTCTGCAGCTGTCCCACAGAAAGCAATAAGGCAAACACACACATTCAGATGTATAAGGAAATATGAAGTGATATCTCCAAACTCATGGAAGTATCATAGATAAACTGTGCATTACTGTGGAATTGTTCTGTCCGTCTGTACAAGAACTGGAAGTTTTCATTTTGAGGGAATGTGACTTGTTTAGGCAGAGTTAAGCTGTCATCAGTCTGTCCTACATATGTTGTTTGTGAAGCGTTTTTGATTTAATGTTACAGCTCATAGTTGTTGTTAAAATATCGTATTATTCAGTTAACACTGTCAACCTGTGATGAATACAATAATATAGTAGTAGAATAATTGCTTCACAGTATTAGCATAATAGTAAGTCTTGACATCTCATAGTATGGACACATTTGTTGGTGGAAAATGAAGCTCAACATTGGTCCTTTACCTTTGGCTCAGTTGACTGATCCAACACTCAACAGGGTGTACTCTGATGGTTTTCATAAATAATATACAGTCTGTAGATTTGAGCCACACAAAGAACACTCCATGGTTTCAATATTGTGCCCCAAATCTTAAAATGACCACCTGTTTTCAAAATCAGGGTGGTTATATTTAGTTAAACTTAGTGCTATTTTTTTTTGAAGAGTGAGATGAGATACCTGTCCCATGTTTGTGTGTACACAACCTGAGTGAAGCAGTTGTTAGCTTAGCATAGCATAAAGTGGAAGCAGGGGAAAATTGCTATTCTGGCCTGAAACAGCCTGGAGAGCACATGTTGTATTTTGTTTGTTCAATCCACACAAAAGCAGGCATTTTGAGATTTTCGTGGCACTTAAGTCCTTCAACTTTCTTTACAAACAATATGTCTGTTCTTTAATAGCACAAACTCCCCCACATGTTTTAACGTTACCTCCAGCCCACGCTATCTCACCCTTAGAAAGAAAGCAAATAAACCCTTTTCATTTGATTCCTTTCATGTTTTTTTTCACCTGTTGCTTCTGTTGTTATCCCTAAAGCAGGCATTAGAAAAGGGGACTGAAGTTAAAGTCTGATGGTAAAAGCACATGTTAAGATTGAAGATGCAGGGACGGCTTGTATCTATTTAAGCATGTTTTCCTGTTGTTCCAGGGTTTCTATACCTTGGCTTGTCATTCTGTTTTTAGGACCTACATTCTAATGAACCAAGCATTTGCACAAGGAATAAGTTGTCATGTGAATTTGATTATGGTGTAGTTCAATATTCTGTTTCAAGAGCATGCAATGCATGCAATGCAAGTGTCTTATGTAAGCTATATAATCTTATATATTTTAAATCAATTTAGATATTTTCCATATCAATTAGATCAATATTAGAAATATCCCGCAACATAGAATATCCAAAGACAGTGACTGATGCTTGATCCAAGCCTTTAAAGGGGACATATCATGCTACATTTGAACAATATATTGTAGGGCCATACCTATATAAAGTATATAAATATAGTTTTATTTCAAAATACCAAACAGATCCTGCATTTTAACCATGCCTCATTTCGCTCCATTTGCTCTTTCCAGCCCTGTTTTTGCAGGGGGCTGATTCTGTGAGCTGCAGCTGACCACGCCCCCCTGCAGGAGAGGGGAGCGTGCTCTGAGATCAGCTGCTGGGCTGTCAGAAGAGGGGGAGAAAAAGAGATCTCCCTCCGTGTTTTATTCTTATTGAAGTAAGAAGAGAAGTAATGGGGCAGAAACCCTACTTTTTACGCAGCGGTCCAGACATAGACATCAAACAGCGACACATATTCAGTTGCCAGTTCCTTTGGCATTAGGGCAGGGATATCTAGATACTTTCCAAGGTTTGACATAATGAATTGTGCTACTTTTAAAGCAAGCAACAATGTTTTGAAATCTGTAATCAAAAAGCTCCTCCAAAACACTATTGAAGCAGTTCCTGCCGTTGCGACATTAGTTCAAACAGTAACAACGGACTATCTTTCTTAGCGGATGCATGTAAATTTAAATCAATACAACTATTTTTTTAATCAATAAAATAATTTTCTAAATCCATAAAAGCATTTCAATTAATATTGGGAGTCATATCGTTACTTTGTTGAGAATGTGGCCGTGTGTAATAAGCGGGACCCAAGCAGACGGATGCCGATCTAGATCCCTCCGCTTCGCGTCGGGCTCCTGATCAGCCTGTCGGTGTTCTTTTCCCCATAATGACCGCGTCGCTGCACATTATCCCTTACATATGATTATATATTCATTTGTTTTAAAGCAGGAGGCGCAAACGCTTGCCTCGGGGAGGGAAAAAAAGAGCCACAGCGGAGAATAAACAGAAGGGAAACCATAGCAACCATGCAAGGGAAGTCTTCTTTGCTGCTTTTGTGGCAGACTACAGCGCCACTTACAGGCCTGGCATATGTACTACAGCGTCTCCAGCGCTTTCGAGCGGCAATGGCCGGCCGTGGCCCAACCTCTCATTCCCCTGATAGGTGGAGAATTGACCACTAAGCGGAGCAGTCTGTATCAGATCTGTTGCAGGCCCGTTTTTAGAGATTTGGGTATGGAGGAAAAGAGAAAGGGTTGTATTTTCTGACACTTGGTGAGTTCCCTGACACACCGGGGACACATTCATGTATAAAAGATGTACAAGAGTGCATTTTGCATGCATGATGGGTCCCCTTTAAGTTTAATTTCTTGAAGAAATAACAGAAAAGTTAATAGGAATCACTAGCTCAGTCTGGTTTAGTCTTTATGGATAGGCAATGCTAAAAGAATTGTCGGTGTTGATTAAGCATTTATTTTAAACTGACACTCTGACGAGTTACACACTGTGACATAAGAATTTATATTGTAGTTTAATTTGTAGTTTCTCAAAGCAGGTGTAGTGTGGGTTTAAAAGAGGTATTGTAGTTATTTAGCATTGCACTAAAAAAAAAACGTACAAAAGACAGCTATTAGAAATACTTGTCAACACTGGATCCTACATTCCCCAGAATGCAATGCATGTCATAATCTTTAAGACCCTCCCCCCCATAGCTCTTTTAAACTCCACTAACTAAGTTTGTACCTCAAGCTTCTTGTTATGACGGAGATAATATCATTATATAATTCAGCACCTTTGTCTGTGGAGGTCCCATCAGTGTTGATGGTAAATGTAGTTCCCAGTCTCCTGCATTTCTTTGACAATGTTCTCTGGCTCGATTAAATATCAGCAAAATATCTGTCATGTAAAAACTTCTGCCCTTTGATTATGGGATACTATTTTCGGTATTAGAAATATAACTGAAAAAGCCAAAAGAACACGGAAGTTCGAAAGCGGAAGACTCTCCTGTACAGTAGTTCTTCTTTTCCTCCCAACTACTTTATTGACATGTCTGATGACACTTGGCGATACAGAAAGCACAGTATATTTTGCACCAGGAGAATTTCTCTGTCAATATAGATTGCACAGTGGAATTGATTGATTCAATCGGCATAACAAGTGGAACAAATTCTAATTTAGGAAATTGTTGTCTAGTGACAATAAGGCTTGACAAAGCTCCCTTAGACCTTTCAAATATATTTAGCTGTTTTCACAGGCTGTACCTACTGCTGTGGAGTGCCTCTTTAATGTGACCACCTATTGAAATGCACACGTTATGCTTGAACTGCCCACTGTCCACTCCAGTACTGCGTTTGTGACTACGTTCCCTACTTGAGATTATGTATGCAGTATCCCCATTCAGGGTTCTTTAAAAAACAACAGAAGGGGTCAGCATGACTCTCCCAGTCTCAATGCTTTTCTCCTGGACAGAGTTATGCAGTGATCACATCATTTGGAAGCTAATTTGGAAGTTAGCATTACAAGGGCTCCCTCCACAAAAAGCCATGATATCTTTTCCATTGGTGAAATGCTGACACATTTCTGGGGTTATAGACTCATTCCTCAACTCTCAGTCACAGCATGCCACACACTAAGACATGTAGCAATTTCAAGTAGGACACTTCAATATTAGAACAAAGCCCTGGTGCTGCTCAGATTCATTACACTACATTTAAAGTTCCAGTCCAGCTGCCCCCTCAGTAAATCTCCATGTCAGTAAAACTCTTATTATGCATATCTCTCTTCATGATGTGGTCCCAATACATCTCTAATATATTTTTCTAATGTGAGATTAGTAGTAACAGACACCAAGACCTCAGTGTGCAACAAGTGTTTTTAATAGCTTTGCTACAGTATGCAGCTATGTCATTAGCACTAGCTTAAAAAGAGAGATGTGTTACTGAAAGGAATGGCTCCATATTTTGGAGAATTCCAAATTCTTTTTTTCAGAGAGTGAAATAATGTTATTCTCATGTTTGTGTGTTAAGTACAGATCTGGAGTTGGGATGTAGCTAGCTTAGTTTAGCATTAGGACTGGAAGCTCGGTAAAACAGCTAGCTTGGCTAAGTCCAAACTGAAAAGCACATCTACCAGCACCTATAAAGTTCAGAGCCATTTTTGAACTTAGACTGTCATTGTTAAAATCCCTTATGGTTTTAGGGGTGACTGTTTTAACTGCACAGAGATACAAAAAAAACAGTGCTTAACAACTATCAAGCAACCTGCACTCCAGTTGTTGGGCGTAAGTGTTGACATTTCTGTTTAAATACAGTTAAGTAACATAATATTAGGATGCGTCAGTGAGCTTTTGTGGTGTTGGCTAGTGTATTTTTGAGCTCGCCTTGCGTTTAAAACAGCTAGTTAGTTACCTTCCCTGCTAGCTAGCACAGCATCATATAGCTGTCACCTTGACTTTGAGTGTAGTGCTTGGTGGCCATTTTGAGCGTTGCGCGACGCCAGTTGATCTCCCGCCTAGTCGACTGGCGCCCCTCTCCATGAGAAACCAATAGCACAGCCAGCGCAGAGTGTTTTACTGCTTTTCATTTACAGGCAGCTTATATTAGGCTCATGTCCTGACTCCAACTCTGTAACCTATCAACACATGTTTCTGTGTACATGATCCTTCTTCATCCTTGGATGTTTTTGTTTTTAGCGTTTAACGTCAACCGCACACCTTGACGCTGCCTATGTCAGAGTTTCTCAGCTTTGGAACAGGAGTCCATTAAAAAACAAACGTACTGTCCTGATATTAAAGAAGTATAAGTAAGAGCTCCGTCCCTACACCTGAAACACCACTGTTTGACACATTGTGTCATTTCAGTTTTGAAACCCAACCATTGACTCACAGGCCTGGAAAAGCTGAACTGACCTAAGCAGTGTTTATGCAGGTCATTTATCTGGTCCGTTATTTACTCAATGTATTTGAGTTGAAGCATGTTCAAGGTATCATATAACAAAACTACTGTACGGATCTCATACCTTCTTCGGTATTTGTTGTGGAAATTGACAATGTATTTTTTCATGAATAAAACACTATATATTGTTATTTGTTTTAGCAGAGACTTATAAGTTGCCAAATATAATAAAAGTCAGTGAGATATATTTTTGGGCACTTGTAAAGATATTGTGTTGTAATGTTCTGTCAGAATGGAAGTTTGACTTGATTGCAATAAAGCATAAATAAAACTGATAAGAAATACTGAATCAACCTCATTACTCATACTCTGTACTGTAGGTAGTGATGTAAGAGCGACACCTTCAGGCCCTTTAAAGGCTCCTTTTACATGAGCTGCATGGAGAAACAGGACTTCCAGTGTCATGGAAATAATAACGCATCTGGGTAATTGGTATAAACCAGGAATATATTAAAATAATTAATGCATTTATAAATACAGTGTAGTGGTAAGCTGTTACGTTCCCTATTAGGCTAGGGGAACTAAAGGGAAGAAACACAACCAGATTGGTATTGGTATAATAAGTGATTTATTTTAAGTATCAGCGGTAAACAGCGACCCAGGTCGTCGCACGCATCTCTGCTTGTCTAGCTGACATCTCAGTGGATGTCCGCTCATCACCTCAAGCTCAACCTTGACAAAACTGAACTGCTTTTCCTTCCGGGAAAATATTGTCCCACTCTTGACCTGACTATCAACATCGGCACCTCTGTTGTTTCCCCGACTCAGACTGCAAGGAATTTGGGTGTGATCCTAGATAACAACCTGTCCTTCACTGCAAACATCGCTGCTACAACCCGCTGCTGCAGATACACGCTTTACAACATCAGGAGGATACGTCCCCAGCTGACCCAGAAAGCCACGCAGGTTCTGGTCCAGGCTCTCGTCATCTCACGCCTAGACTACTGCAACTCCCTCCTGGCTGGTCTACCTGCATGTGCCATCCGACCTCTGCAGCTCATCCAGAATGCAGCGGCTCGTCTGGTCTTCAACGTTCCTAAATTCTCCCACACCACGCCGCTCCTCCGCTCCCTTCACTGGCTTCCGGTAACTGCTAGAATCCACTTCAAGACACTGGTACTTGCGTGCATGCTGCGAATGGATCTGGCCCTTCCTACATCCAGGACATGGTTAAACCGTACACCACAGAACGTGCACTCCGCTCTGCATCAACCAAACGGCTCGCTGCACCCTCGCTGCGAAGGGGACCCAAGTTCCCATCAGCAAAAACACGTGGGTTTGCTATCCTGGCTCCAAAATGGTGGAATGAGCTCCCATTGACATCAGGACAGCAGATAGCTTACACACCTTCCAGACTGAAAACTCATCTCTTTCGACTCCACTTCGAGCGATAGAACTATTAACAAAGCACTTATATACTAATAAAGGACTGGCTTATCTAAAGCCAGTTGAGTAGCACTTGAAATGTTTTTGCTCTATGAAGCCTGATGTACTTATATGATTCTGTTTTCTTCAAGTTTATATCTTGTTGGTCGAACGCACTTATTGTAAGTCGCTTTGGATAAAAGCGTCTGCTAAATGCAATGTAATGTAAACAAAATGGCAGGCAGGCAGCCTGAAACAAACAAAAGAGCCACAAGGGCACACAAGTTTATAAGTAAACAAAAGTAGAACTCAAAAGGAGTCTAAAGGCATAGAGGGAAAATAAATACTAATATACTAAATAAAGAACGAAACAAAACCTCACTTTAACAGTGGTACAACTAACCGAATAATCTATACACAACACAGCTAAACTAAGGGCAACAGTCACAACATCAGAAACTATACTCTCAACACTAACTAAGCTACTCTACACACTACATACGAGTTTTACCACAGTTAACAGAATTCTCTAAGAGCAAGTAGCGAGAGGCGTCTGTTCCTCAGCAGAGCCTCCAGAGTGGTGATAGTCCGCGGCCTTTGTGCTCCTCCCCAGCAGGTGTGCGCCGGCTGTGCGCTGCGAGACGTCAATCCAATCACCATCTTCCGAGGCGGACCAGGAGATGGACAGCCAATGATGTTGGGGCAACCACACAGCTCATTTACATAATCACACACACAGCTGAAAACACTCAGGCAGATTAACGAGCAGACAAACAGCAACCGTATCATAAGCCATTAATTACGTTTTGAATGTAATAAGAGTTGGTGGTTTTAATCTGTTTTGTGAAAGGGCAACTCCAGCATTCTATGAAGAGAGCACACAAAAGAAGTGTTCTGTAATCAGGACGTGAGGACGTTTGAATTGTTTTTTCTCTTCTCTTATTTGATTATATTTTGAATTTTCTTAAGAATTGATCGACTTCACCATTGACATATTGTTATAGTTTAATGCCCTTCGTCTCCTTAATTTCTTAGATGTGACACTACATCCAACAACAAGTATGGTAGATAATTGTCTGTATTCTTACTAACTGTCCTACAAGTCCTTCAACTTTAGCTTTTAGAATGGTTAAAGATTAAACAAGTGAAGATGCCCGACAGTGTGTTCTCCCATTGAGTGGTGCAGAAATGATGAATAAAGCTCCGTGCTAAACACATGTTTAAGATACTTACATGATGTGTTCAGAAAAACAATCTCCAGATATTGACACCACTTTTAGAATAGGTGAAGCATGAATGTAATCAACATAATTAAAAAGCTAACATAGACCTATCATGTCATTCACGACATGATAGGTGTCTGGCTTGATGATGTTTAGCAGTCTCATTTAGTCACTTGTTAGAAACTGCGATTTTTAAGACACACACGATTCAGACCTTCAACAGTGGGGTATTTACTGACTTATTCTTTGTCTTAAAACAAAATGTGAAATACTTGTGTTAACTAAAAATTACTTTGAGATGAGGGAACCCAAGTGCTAACTTTTTTCCGGAATAAGGATATTCCACTTTAATGTTCAGCTTCGACAACTTTACTGTTTCCGCTCAGGTTTCTGTCAGCAGTTACTGTTTCATATTTGTGAATAGCTTGTGAATCTCAGGGGTTGTAGGCCTTATTGTATTGAAACACATTGGACACATCTGATGGACAGAAAGGTGATTAAGAATGTAATGTATGCCTAATGTATGGTACTGTACATCTGGAGTTGATTAGGTCAAATGGATGTCACACATTTAAAGATGATTTCAGGAAAAGCCTGCCGTGTACCAACCTTACACCAGCAGGGAGAAGCACATCCTCATTCAGGTCAGCACACACCACGGTAGCAATAATGTAGGAGTCCACAAGCTAAATGAAAGAAGCTTCCCTTTAAAGCTTGTTTAGAAAATATTTATTTCATGGAATGTACACTGTACAAAGGCACTGAAGCATCTGAGATACATTGAGATCTCATCCTTTTACAATCACATGTTGTGGAACAATTCCTCTCGTATGTCTGAAGATGCTACATGATTTATTTTAAACCATATAGATAACAAAGTGATTCTCTATATATAAACAGCCTTTAAAGGGAAATACTCCAAATAAAAACACACTGCTTCCTAATTTCCTAACTTTCTTCGCTAATCCTATACAAATTTGAATGTACAATATGAACACAACACATTGATTTAAGCTTTTGCATAAAGATTTAAGCAATGATTTTTCAAAATAAAAGCATTAATCTACAAATCATAAGTAAGTCATTCTATGAGAGCCATATGTCATTTCATGCAGGTCAGTCTAATGTTATATAGCTCACTTTAAGACATGGATGTCTTTGTTCCATAAGGCTTTCAATGGATAACCTTAGCAGCTTAACATTGACAGTGGAATTTCAAAACACAAACATCAGTAGAGGAAATCATTCATCACGAATGCCCTTTAGAGAGAAGGCAGATGAGTCATTGCAAACGGTCACTTCCTTTTTATTTCTTGCTCCTTCAACACTTTCAATATAACTGCCATTCCTTCTAACTCCATGTTCAGTTAAAAAGTTAGCTTTAATGCAACTTAATGTAACCTTCTGTGCCAAAAATAGTTATCATTATCTTAAGTGGAAAGTATTCATCACAGTATCATAACAACATAACAATTCCACCAGTGTAATGTATTGTTGAACTACTTAAATGCCATGTAATCCACAACAGGTTTAAGGACAATAATAGTGTTTAACCCTCTGACTACGACACATCCATGTCGCCTGGCGTTTTCCAAAAAAACACTTTATAATTTGTAAATGTTCGTCTGTTGACTGTTTTTGTTTTTGTCCACACTGAACTATTTCAAAAACAATAAGAGGAATTCTTATGAAAGTTTGACATACATTTACGTTCTCCAGAGGATAAATCCAACTGACTTTTCCTTTAGCTGCATAGGGAGGACAACAGTTGCCAAATACTTGGATCTATGACCAAAACCCTCTTCACTTGTAAGTACTTATTTATTAGCACTAACCTAAGCTGGTAGGAAAAACAATGTGTTTGTTAGCATTGGCTGAATCCAATTGTGGACACCTCAAACGTTCAGATAATCAAACTTCATTGCAACCTTTTCCTTATTTTTTAAAATCCTTTTTTAACTCCCTCCCTCTGTTTTACTATAAGTCCAGTCTTTTAGCAAATGTAATAACAGAAGTCATGGATGGCTCAGTTGCTACGTCCAGATGATGGACATTTGAATGGAGTTCAATGTGTTTCAGTATCTCATGAGAACTAGCACTGCATTACCAAACTGCACCAAATGATTGACTACAATGAAAGGAGACATGATGAAACTGTAAGGTAACACGTGCCTGGAGAGTAGAACATTTTAACATGGCAAATCATTATGGTACTTCTTATATTATTATGACTCTTTAAACAGGTGTTAACTAGGGAGCATACATTACAGTGACTCACTATCTTTTCTCACGGTAGTTTTGCAGAGGGCCAGTGCGAGTGGGACTTCACCCAAAGCAGTTGTCAATTGAGTGGTGCAGGAATTAATTCTAATACCCGGAAACGATTGGAACACTCGTGGTTCTATTGTCTCAAAGTTTAAACAAACTTATCAGAAAAAGTAATACTTGAATACATATATTAGAATGATAAGACGTACTTAAAATGACAGTAACCATATTTGGCAAAAATGTATTTGCATTATACCAGGGTTTTTAGTTTTGAGGGGGGTATTTGGTACAACTTAATTTATGGCTCATTTGAAAATGTACACACTACATGATTAACTCTGAATTAAAGCCATATTCTTAAATTGAATATGTTAAGGTGTGTTATGATTGATCAAACCTTTTCAGTAAGGTGTTGGGTGTTGTTCACTGCACCGATTATAAAGCCCCCTGAGGAACATTTGTGATATGGAGAGGCGAAGTCCCTCCCTTTCCGGTGGACCTCCATAGAGAGCCGAAGCCCCTCCCCTTCCGGGGGACCTCCATGGGACCTTATTTCGGAAAAAGTATGTATTGAAGTCAATGGAGAGAGAAAGATTTTCTTTCGATCCCGTTTGAATTGTGCCACGAATTACACATATGATGTTTGTCAATTTAAAAGATCATTTTGCAAGTCAAAAAAATAAAATGTGTCGTAAAACTGTGAAGTAACACTTTTTTTTGTGTGAAACCGCTCAATGAACTACATCTCCCATCTCGCACCACACACCAAGACGGCCGTCACGTTGGAACATTTCACTTCTTTCTTTCAGAGCGAGGCGGAAAGTATTAAAAGAGGAGCAAATCACTACGAGTCTGGGCATGTTGAGAGCTGTGCATACACAACAGGGGAGTTAATCGGTTCCGTAAGAGCCAGCATGCGAGACCGGGATTCTGGGATTTGTAGTCTTTCTAGTTGCGTATTTATCATAGTCTTATATTTCAACAGTTTTATGACAAACTGTGACATTTTTGACATGGAAATTATCTTTTAAGATTGACAAACATCATATGTGTAATTCGTGGCACAATTCAAACGGGATCGAAAGATACGTTTTCTCTCCCCATTGACTTCAATACATAATTGTCCGAAATAAGGTCCCATGAGGTCCACCGGAAAGGGAGGAAACTTCGCCTCTCTATTGGGCTATATAAATAAAAAAATGTTGGTCTCTACCAACTCCTGATGGAAATATCTAGCCCCTCAATGCCAACAGCCATAATGTGGCTCTCAGTTAATAACTCAAAGAGTATATTTTGCCATATGAACCTATGACCAGAGCAAGGCAAATAAAACCCAACCTCTGCCCATGAATCCAACAAACACAACTGGATATAAAGTGAGAAATCAGTGGGAGATAATACCCAGGTGGACCACTCGGGACTTCAAGTGATTGGAGTGAGGCAGTCCAAAGCAGCACCCATGTCTGATACACATTTTAATTTCAAATGTTAAGACACACATTCAGATTTACCAAATTAAATCAAGTACCTTCTGACAAAACATATCTACCCCATTGTTACCTTCCCTAGTCATCCCTCAGAAACAGCCCTCTGTTCCTATTGGACGTCTCCCGCAGCATCACTCCATTCTGTCGCTGCCATCTCCGTTGATTTGCACAACACATTCCTTGTTCAAAGGCTCCTTTGAGTGGGTCGTTTCAAAGTGCTGGGTGCTCACCATGTATCTCCCCCGAGCATCCAGCCCCAAGGCGGGCACAAAGCAACGGTCAAACAGGATTTCTTGGCGCAGGTAGGAGGTCCTCTTCTGGCAGGAGTCACCAGTTCCCTCCTGCAAGGCTGATAGGAAGACCACCAACTCAAAATGGTTGGAAGTGCCCTCACACAGGGCAGGATAGAGGGGGCTCCGGCGGTCCAGGGGGTGGTAAAAGGTGAGTGGGAAGATGAAGAAGGGACAGGGCTGCTGGCCTAGATGATCCAAGTGGAAGTCCAGAGAGGTTTGGTGCAGGGCCTGACCTTCATGCTCCTCGTAGAGCACGGCGCACACTCTTACGTCCATTAGAGGTCGCTGCAGCAGGTTGCTGGCTCGTAGCATGAGGCACGTCTGGCCCTGGTGTTGGCCCACCACCACCTGGGGGCTGAACTGGATGGCTCCTGCTCGCTTCTGGGGACGCGCAATCTTAGCTACAAATGCACCTGAAAGTTAAAAAAAATATTTTTTAACAATTAGAATGCTTGTCTCAAAAAGCACAAGATACATTAACAGCAGAGATTATACTTTAAAATGTTCTAGAGGCTCAAAAGAGGCACCAAATTAAGGAAATGTAAATAATAATATGGTTTGCCATTGGTTTTGTTTCGTTGGCTGCATTGTGTCCCTGCCACAGCTATAGGCCCACATGGGTGGGTATTAGTGTAAAAATATGATAACTAATGGGGCAAGATTGAATATAAGTGGAGGCCTTGTAGGCTGTAGACTAGAGTGGTCAGTATGCTTCCAACAAAATATGTCATACCATCTTATAAAAATAATTAAATGCTCAAATATCCCCATGATGTAAGGTTTTCTGTCCAGCCTTTAAGTAATCAATGAAAATGCTTTATCTTTCAGATTATTAGTTTGTCTCAAGCTTACTGAAACCTTACTAACCCTAACCCTGGTCTCCCCCACCCGGTATGGCTAAGAAAGTCCAATTGTTAACTTCATTTATTAAACCAGCAGCCCCTAATAATGCAGTATTACA
Organism: Pseudochaenichthys georgianus; assembly: GCF_902827115.2. Taxonomy (NCBI): domain Eukaryota; kingdom Metazoa; phylum Chordata; class Actinopteri; order Perciformes; family Channichthyidae; genus Pseudochaenichthys; species Pseudochaenichthys georgianus. The sequence goes on from NC_047515.1 coordinate 4,956,245, forward strand.
TCTGGTGAAAGAAAACACACAATTCTGGATGAACCGTAACCTGGACATCCTCCTACAACATTACACTAACATCCTCCAGGACCTCAGTCTCAGCCTGGCTCCCTTTAGCAGGGACTCATATGACACAGCCCGTCAACGTTATAATTAGAAACTCACCTCTTCATCTATTGCTACCTTACACTCCCTGTTAAACCCTTCAGACCCCCACACTCCTACCCCTCCTTTGGACATTTCTAACCCTCTTTCTTTTCCACCACTGCCACAGCGACCTGAACCCCCTCGGTTATTCCGTTCCACCCCCCGTAGCCTTCCCTTCAGGTATCACCACTATCCCCTCTCTTCCTCCTCTATCACTCCCTCCCCGGCCCATTAATCATCACCCTCATCTTCATTTGACATGGACCCCCCCACCAACCTTGGAACTTGCCTGCCCCCCCTTAGTTATATCTAACACGGGCCCCTCCACCACCCAGTGGACCGACCCCCCCCCCCCCCCCCTTTCAGTCACACCTGCCTCTCCACCAATTAGTGGATCTGGCTGTCCCCCTTTAACCTTACTTGTCCCCCTCCCTAGCCAACTCTATCCTACCCTGGCAAGACCCACCAAACGTCTTAGAGTCATTTTAAGACCATTAGCTCTTGACTCTAACGGGAACCCCATCACCCCAGGACTTACAGGGCTCCCCCAACCCACTAGTGGACCGGGCCTCCCCCCTCCAGTACCTGCCGTTTCAATAAATAGCCTTAACCTCACCTGCTGCCCCCCCTACCCAGAAAGAGTTGACTGGTATGGCTTACCCGACCTAATAGTATAACGGGCTTTCCCCTATTAGTACCTGAATATCCACAAATCATTGGATCTGGCTATCCTCCCTTAACCTCACCTGTTGCCCTACCCAGTAAGTGCTATCACACCCCGGCAGCACCCATCAAGTGCAGATACACCAGGCGCAGAGCTCTCAGTCCCATGTCACTCTTCCCCTCTCCAATATAACCTCTCTTTTCCCGCTCACCTAATCTTAACTTTCCAAACCTTAATCCCTCCAACCTCTCCCTTCTCTCTATCCAAACCCTAACCATTCCCTACCTGCTTACCTAATCTTAAACCCTTTCCACCCTTTGAACCTGTTGGACCCTCCCCACCCTGTCTACTTCTCTCCCTGCCATCATATTTGACATCCATATTTAAACCGCCTCTTTCATTCCTTCCCTCCCTTCTGGTGTAGTATTTGAATTCCCATGTGAAAAACAGGACAACATTACCCCTTAAAAGTCTAAACACAACATGTATTACAGCATTGGTTTTAATGATGAAAAGACATGTGCAGCATGTGCCCGTGCCTCTCCCCTGTCACCACTAGATGGTGACAGGGGACCCTTATTTCTTACCTAACCCCTTCGGAGCGCTGCGCTTTTCCCCTAACCTAACCCTGCCAGCGCCTCGGGGACTGACTCCCCCAGTTTTTTTATTATTATTTTTTTTAATTTCCCTTATTTCATAACAGGGCTTTTACAAATATGTTATGTATTTCCTTGGGGTTTTTAGAAGGTTATCCCAGAGAGCTAGTGCCCCACACAAAGCTCCCCTAACCTAACCCATACACCTTAAATCCCCAATTTCTAGAACTGTCCTCGTGATGAACTGGGTAGAGCTTGAAGAGGTTTACATACCAAACATTCTTCCATTCATTACCGTCTGTACACTGCAAGATCACATTTCTCTAATACTGTGTATTAAAAGGAATGGAGATGCTGTACTGTACAATGTGAATATATATATCAAGTCCAACATAACAGTTGATGCAAATATGAGCCCATATGGTGCTTTTGTGGCCATCTTTACATTGCTTCCAGTTTTAAATGTTATCAGGTCATTAAACTGCAATTATGAGTTGTTTTCAAGAACGGTCTATTGCTTAAGGAGGGGCAACCAGCTACTGTATAGGCAAGAATGTGAAAATTATCATCAATCAAGCCATCCATCCAGTCATCCATAAATTCAGCCATCCCTCCATGGATCCATCCAGCCATGTCAGCCAGCAAGCCAGACAGCCAGCCATCCAGCCAGCCAGGCAGCCAGCAGCCCAGCCAGCCAGCAGACCAGCCAGCAGCAACCAGGCAGCCAGCAAGCCAGGAAGGCAGGAGGCAGGCAGCCAGGCGAGGCAGCCAGCAAGCCAGGCAGCCAGCCAGCCAGCCAGCCAGCCAGGCAGCCAGCAATCCAGCCAGGCAGCCAGCCAGCCAGCCAGCAGCCAGCCAGCAAGCCATGCAGCCAGCCGGCAAGCCAGCCAGGCAGCCAGCCGCCATGCCAGCCAGGCAGCCAGCCAGAAAGCCAGCCAGCAAGCCAGGCAGGGCAGCCATCCAGCCAGCCATTCAGGCATCCATCCAGGCAGCCAGCCAGCCAGCCAGGCAGCAAGCCAGGCAGCCAGCCAGAAGCCAGCCATCCAGCCATGTCAGCCAGCCAGCTAGGCATCCATCCATTCACCCATCCATCCATTCATCCATCCATTCATCCATCCATCCATCCATTCATCCATCCATCTATTCATCCATCCATTCACCCATCCATCCATTCATCCATCCATTCATTCATTCATCCATCCATTCGATCAGAACAGATTTCTGGTTACTTTAATGATTGGTTTAAACATATAACCAAACAACCAAATCCATTAAATAACTTGTAATCCAAGTATCAAGCAACCCAAAATGATACATTCAACCTCAATTATAACCAGTTATTAAATAGCATTAAGAGGAGCTGGATACTCTCTTTAAGCCCCCCCCCCCCCCCCCCAATCCTGCTGGAAATTCCCTATCTGCCATGACACCCGTTTACCCAGAATACAGCAGTCAATTCAATATACAAACAATAGAGAGGGCTTGATGCCCAAGATTCTTACCACTAGCTTCAATATATCTGATACCAGACACACATATCCAATTGTGCCTGTTTTTGGTATGGAACAGAACATATGTAAGGAGCTTCCTGTTCTGAATATTATTGCTGCCTTGGGTAAAGCACATCACATACTCAACCTCAAATGATCTCCTTCCACTCTCACCCCATCTGGCATAACTCTATATTTAAAGTGAATGAGAAACCATTCAACCCAAATGCATGGATACAGACAGGAGTAGCCAGCCTGGGGCCCCTTTTCCGTGGCAGCTCTTAAACGATCTATTACAAATATCAAACCACTTCCAGCTGTAGATAAGTTTCAAAGAAATAGAACAGAAGAATATAATCAAATAGAATGTTATAACTTCCACAACAACGCACTCCCATTCTTTAAAACTAGATTCATTTTCTCCCTTTTTTCTCCCCAGAACAATCTTGTTCATATTGGGATGATCAGCCACCCTGTGATTTGTTTTATAATACACCTAATCACAGCTTTGAGACTGCTATTATATGAACTGTTTATCTTACAGATGATAATTCGGTAAAAATATAATACCAACCGTCGCCCAGCAGATGTCACATATTGCATGCGTCTTTAAAACAATGAACTTACAAATGTAATGTCAAGGAAATATGTCCAGTATGGTGATTAGCTTCTGTTATAGACAGAGGTTAGGCTCCCATTGTGTACATTGAACTTATAAATGAAACTGGGACCCAGCGTTTGTTCAGAGAAAGCTTTAGTAAGAGGAGAGTTGTACCTGTGATGAATGCCTCCAGCATGAGCCCCAGCAGCATCTGAACAGCCAGTAGTGCTATAGCACTTGGGCAGTCCCCACTGGGGAACATGGTGCCGTAGCCGATGGTCAGCTGTGTCTCCAGGGAGAAAGAAAAGGCGGCGGTGAAGCTGGTTATATGCTTCACACAAACCACATGCCCCAGTGGGGGGGCATCATGATCTAGCACAGCCAGGTCTCCGTTCAGGTGGGCCAGTAAGTACCAAAGGCAGGCAAACAGCAGCCAGTGGGCCAGGAAGGAGGCGCAGAAGGCCATCAGGACCCATCTCCAGCGCAGACCCACCAACAGTCCCCACAGGTCCTGCAGGGCCAGCACCCAGGCTCTGCTCAGGGCCCTGCGCCACGAGCCTGGAGAGCACATTGGCGGGCGAAGGGCACAGTGTCCGTCTTTGGTGACTAGGCGCTGGCGGGTCGGCGTGGCCAAGAGAGGAGAGGAGGAAGGCTTGCCTACCAGAACGCTGCTGTTGGACTTGGTTGTCATGGTTGTGGGAAGACCTCAAGCAAGTTGAGTCAGGATGATCCTGAAATGACAACAATGCAAACAGGGATAGGATCGTATCTGTCAGAATCTTCAGTATCGTTCTTTCCATGTATCTTTCCTGCCGAATTGATTGCGATTTTAATTTTAGAAACATAACATGAAAAACAGTCCTCAACAAAGGGCTTTTCATTCATCATTTCTTTCCAATTTCTGATCTTCCTAATACACATTTCCATAATCTAACATTAAGATGGTCAACCACGACATGACATCATAAAGTAGCCAACATCTGATCAGCTCATTTTCAGACAGGTTTTTATAGAAATGGATCAGGACAAAAAGAGAGAGAATCTTTGTTCCTGAAACTTTCAGAATCTCTTTACACAGAGGGGACACATGTTGATGTAGAAGAGACATGGAGAAGAGTGGACACATGTTGATGTAGAAGAGACATGAAGAAGAGGGGACACATGTTGATGTACGTAGAAGAGACATGGAGAAGAGGGGACACATGTTGATGTAGAAGAGACATGAAGAAGAGGGGACACATGTTGATGTAGAAGAGACGTGAAGAAGAGGGGACACATGTTGATGCAGAAGAGACATGAAGAAGAGGGGACACATGTTGATGTAGAAGAGACATGGAGAAGAGGGGGCACATGTTGATGTAGAAGAGACATGAAGAAGAGGGGACACATGTTGATGTAGAAGAGACATGAAGAAGAGGGGACACATGCTGATGTAGAAGAGACATGAAGAAGAGGGGACACATGTTGATGTAGAAGAGACATGAAGAAGAGGGGACACATGTTGATGTAGAAGAGACATGAAGAAGAAGGGACACATGTTGATGTAGAAGAGACATGGAGAAGAGTGGACACATGTTGATGTAGAAGAGACATGAAGAAGAGGGGACACATGTTGATGTAGAAGAGACATGAAGAAGAGGGGACACATGCTTGATGTAGAAGAGACATGAAGAAGAGGGGACACATGTTGATGTAGAAGAGACATGAAGAAGAGGGGACACATGCTGATGTAGAAGAGACATGGAGAAGAGGGGACACATGTTGATGTAGAAGAGACATGAAGAAGAGGGGACACATGTTGATGTAGAAGAGACATGAAGAAGAGAGGACACATGTTGATGTAGAAGAGACATGAAGAATAGGGGACACATGTTGATGTAGAAGAGACATGAAGAAGAGGGGACACATGCTGATGTAGAAGAGACATGGAGAAGAGGGGACACATGTTTATGTAGAAGAGACATGAAGAAGAGGGGACACATGTTGATGTAGAAGAGACATGAAGAAGAGGGGACACATGTTGATGTAGAAGAGACATGAAGAAGAGGGGACACATGTTGATGTAGAAGAGACATGAAGAAGAGGGGACACATGTTGATGTAGAAGAGACATGAAGAAGAAGGGACACATGTTGATGTAGAAGAGACATGAAGAAGAGGGGACACATGTTGATGTAGAAGAGACATGAAGAAGAGGGGACACATGTTTATGTAGAAGAGACATGAAGAAGGGACATGGAGAAGAGGGGACACATGTTGATGTAGAAGAGACATGAAGAAGAGGGGACACATGTTGATGTAGCAGAGACATGAAGAAGAGGGGACACATGTTGATGTAGAAGAGACATGAAGAAGAAGGGACACATGTTGATGTAGCAGAGACATGAAGAAGAGGGGACACATGTTGATGTAGAAGAGACATGAAGAAGAGGGGACACATGTTGATGTAGCAGAGACATGAAGAAGAGGGGACACATGTTGATGTAGAAGAGACATGAAGAAGAGGGGACACATGTTGATGTAGAGGAGACATGAAGAAGAGGGGACACATGTTGATGTAGAAGAGACATGAAGAAGAGGGGGACACATGTTGATGTAGAAGAGACATGAAGAAGAGGGGACACATGTTGATGTAGAAGAGACATGAAGAAGAGGGGACACATGTTGATGTAGAAGAGACATGAAGAAGAGGGGACACATGCTGATGTAGAGGAGACATGAAGAAGAGGGGACACATGTTGATGTAGAAGAGACATGAAGAAGAGAGGACACATGTTGATGTAGAAGAGACATGAAGAAGAGGGGACACATGCTGATGTAGAAGAGACATGGAGAAGAGGGGACACATGTTGATGTAGAAGAGACATGAAGAAGAGGGGACACATGTTGATGTAGAAGAGACATCAAGAAGAGAGGACACATGTTGATGTAGAAGAGACATGAAGAATAGGGGACACATGTTGATGTAGAAGAGACATGAAGAAGAGGGGACACATGCTGATGTAGAAGAGACATGGAGAAGAGGGGACACATGTTTATGTAGAAGAGACATGAAGAAGAGGGGACACATGTTGATGTAGAAGAGACATGAAGAAGAGGGGACACATGTTGATGTAGAAGAGACATGAAGAAGAGGGGACACATGTTGATGTAGAAGAGACATGAAGAAGAGGGGACACATGCTGATGTAGAAGAGACATGGAGAAGAGGGGACACATGTTTATGTAGAAGAGACATGAAGAAGAGGGGACACATGTTGATGTAGAAGAGACATGAAGAAGAGGGGACACATGTTGATGTAGAAGAGACATGAAGAAGAAGGGACACATGTTGATGTAGAAGAGACATGAAGAAGAGGGGACACATGTTGATGTAGAAGAGACATGAAGAAGGGACATGGAGAAGAGGGGACACATGTTGATGTAGAAGAGACATGAAGAAGAGGGGACACATGTTGATGTAGCAGAGACATGAAGAAGAGGGGACACATGTTGATGTAGAATAGACATGAAGAAGAGGGGACACATGTTGATGTAGCAGAGACATGAAGAAGAGGGGACACATGTTGATGTAGAAGAGACATGAAGAAGAGGGGACACATGTTGATGTAGCAGAGACATGAAGAAGAGGGGACACATGTTGATGTAGAAGAGACATGAAGAAGAGGGGACACATGTTTATGTAGAAGAGACATGAAGAAGAGACATGGAGAAGAGGGGACACATGTTGATGTAGAAGAGACATGGAGAAGAGGGGACACATGTTGATGTAGAAGAGACATGAAGAAGAGGGGACACATGTTGATGTAGAAGAGACATGAAGAAGAGGGGACACATGTTGATGTAGAAGAGACATGGAGAAGAGGGGACACATGTTGATGTAGAAGAGACATGAAGAAGAGGGGACACATGTTGATGAATAAAAGACATGAAAAAGTGGATTTTGCATAATAGGTGACCTTTAATCTTTGCATTTTACTAGCAGAAATATAGACTCTGAAGTTGCTTTTATTGCTCAGTTGAGTCCCACATTTAAAATACAGCAATGTATGCAGCAAATGTTGAAAAATCTGTATGAAATATTAGCAGATTGCATAATCTATAATCCATTTGGACCATTGCAATGCAGTGTAGTGAGCACATTCATGCAGGCTGGGAAACAGTCCATGGACGTGTGTTAACAGTGGAACAGCCGGACTATACTTGACCAACCGTAGTCACATGTACCAACAGTATAGGTAGCAGTATTAATAGGCTTACGTTTAAAGTAACATTTAAACATTTCACTGCAATAACGTTTTAATATTGTTTAGAATGACACATTTCGATCAAAAGGTTTTTCATGTTGTCGTCTGTTGTTGTTTACTATAGAGCCTTTGTATGTGATTATCATAGGCATCATCTGTTAGCAAGCACACCTTTTCTTTCTGATCGCACAATGTGATTGGCTTCTGTCAAATGTATTCAATGAAATAAAGAGCGGCATGATTTCTCAGAATGTGGGGAGGTTAGGGTTAGGGTTAGGGTTAGGGTTAGGGTTAGGGTTAATGAGTGAGTAGCGAGTAATTGGTGTTCAAGTCAGAGCTGAGTTAACCCTGCATTCTTGATGCAAAAGGAATATCACTTTCTAATCTTATTGAGAAATGGACCATTTACGTAGTGGCACCAAAAGAGCCAATCAACCTTAAAACCATACAATACTTTTACTCTTGATTGATCTTGGTCAGAAGTAGCTAGCAAGGACACATTTCCCTTTAGGATTGGGTAAAATATTAAGCATCATTTTAACATAGTTCCCACAATGTGAAACTGTTCCTTTAAATCCCAATGTTAAGCTGTATATACAGAATCACCATGCATCTAATTTAAACAGGACATATGTTTGTGGAGGAACTCCAAGCACCAGATGTATATGGAGGCAGTCCTGAGAAGCGACAGCTAGAGTCCTGTACTCGTCAGAGTTTCTATTTCTATGTCAATATTGTTGCCAGGAGATTAGAGCAGGTCCCAGCTGGGAATCTGTCTGAGGAACACAGCAACATGCAGAGTAGGAATGTGTCTTTCATCTGCAGGGAGCTTTAAACTTACTGCACTGCATGGCTCTCCACTCTTCCTGTTCCCCAATTACAATATACATCTACTCGCATTTTACGTATGCATTCTTTTAAGCAATTGGTGCTTCTTTCATGCATTCACTGTGAGCTATCCTTAAAATACAAAAGCAGGTAGAATGAGAGCTTCAGTTCAAATAAGATGTACAAATAAAGATTGATCACATTTCCATTAACATTGTTGGTAAAGTATGCATTACGAAAAACGTTACGTTTATTGAAATTCTTAAGATTTCTAGACTTTGAAACACAAATGCAAAAGTGACTTGGTTCGGGTCTTCATTGAGTAAGACATGTAAACAACGTGAATCAGCTCAGTAGTTATGATTACATTGGGACAGCATGATCAACATTGGAGCACTCTGTGTGTTGAACCAAGCGGGGAAGAACTGAGCATTTCTTTTGGAATAAGCTGAAGCAATAGAAGGGTTATGAGGAGTGCGTCGGGTGAGTCTGGATTTGATTTAGTTAAAATGTTCGTCTCTGTGATGTGGCTGGGTGAGAGAGACAGCAAGGTGGTCACATGAGAGCCATGTGCTGGACCTCAGTAGTATGCCAGACATGTCACTGCATCAGTCAGTGATCACACCGACTCTTTATGCAAGGCTTCCTTTGTTTGTGAGACACAAATATAAATATTAGTCTCATGTCTGAGGAAAGCAACAGAGCGGAAGTCAGGACATGGGGCTCACGTGCATGTAAGGTGTCAGTGTATCTGTCCAACACTTCTGTTCAGCAAATCCAAATTCAGCTTGAATTGCGAGTTAAAGTTATTGGTGCCAAACCAGGAAGCTGCACACTATGACAGTTGATGTATAAAGAGAACTGGATAAAGCATTAGGAGGCGGGCCGGTTTATTCCCAGGAAAGTTGTTTTCTTGTTGCATTAGCCAATTGGCCTCTTAAAATAAGATATTGAATCATTCAGCAATCTCCCACATACATTAGGCCAATAGGGCATGCGAAATCTCCTTAAACCCCGCCTTCAATCCGCAGCATCACTGCTGTCTCGGCTCAGTCCAATGAATCAATGAATTGGAGTTTCCAAATAACTGTGGTTTCAGTTTTCAACCCGTTTTACAACTTTGAGGACTCAATGTTTTAAATGAGCGTTATCCAAGTGTTCAGATGTCTCGTTACCAATGTAAGTCAATGGGAAAAGTATTTTGGGGCCCAAATGACCTCATGTTACTGACACGGAAGTTTTGGTACCACCGTTTTGCCACTACTTCAATTTGCTTTAATGCCCACATCCCTTCCTGATTGGCTTGTTGAAGAACACACAGAGTTTGAATCAAGCCAATTGAATCCTACATGTGAATCAGTGATGTTTAGAGGTGTTGCTACTTCTATTTTTTCCGTTTGGACAATGCCAGGCTAGCTTTTAGTCTGTATGCTAAGCTAGGCTAACCATGTCCTTACTCTACTTCTATTCAAAATAAGTTGTAGTTATCCTTTCAAGGTACCAATACTCCTGCATTAGTATTTCTTCTTTGCTTTTAAACAGGGCTTCTTTGTTAACTTTAGCAATGCAATTAAAAAATGACAGTATAGCTTTTACTTAAGTACCTATCTACTAATGCAAATAGGTTTATAAAATGCCTTTTTAGGATTCACACTAATGACAAGGACACACATCTGTCAGCAGTGTGTATATGATGCCTTTAATGAGTTGTTTTCCAACTCGTGAACTTTTGAGCCTAGAAATGATTATAAATTGAGAAATGTATACATTTATCATGTGTTGTTTTTGTCTTATATCCCTTTACTGTATTTGTGTTTACTTTCACACATGCGTATATTTGATACTTGACATTTATTATTGTATTAGTAAAATGTTGAATCTCTAACTTCAACTGTAAGTATAATTAACTTGTGTGAACAGATTTACAGTTTTTCATTCCTGTGACTTATTTAAAAGATATCACACTGCAAACAAACAACACTTTGTTGGAGAAGTCCCTGAGGCTGAAGGAAAGACATCTCCGAGTGAAGATGACTACCCGTGACGGTGCCTAGTCAGCCATTTTCCCTGTCTCTTAGCTATTCGTGCTAACGCAGAAGTTAAGAGAGCAAGCTTGTGGAAAAGTTCATCGCCTACTCGGAGGGGTGCAGAACGTTTTATGTAACATTCGATCTGCAGCTGTTCTTCTATTCATTGTTAAAGCCACATTATCATACAATACAAATGTCTGCAATAGAAAAACTACTCTTGATCAAGTCGTATCAACTTGGATTCTGGATTAGTCCCAGCTTGTTAAACACATCTGAGTAAAATAAATGGCTTTTAGCTGTTAAAAAATAGTTAGGAAATCCATTCGTTCCTGAATGTATTGTAATTACCAAAATACATGATGGGATATTTGATTTCCCTTGCTCAGACACACACACACAGATCACTAATCTGACTGGTCAAACGGCCGGGCCATGTACTCACCTCGAGCTGCGGTCAGGGCTAAACAGGGGCCCTCTGACCTTTTCACCCAAGAGCTGGTCTGAGGTCTGCCAAGTGGGCAAAGGGGCCGAGGCAATTGGAAAAAGAGTGTCACTATAGTTCCTTGGAGGACGGGTTGTAAAATCCCAGATGAATCCCAAGCAGAAAGTGATGTCACCCCGGAGAGCGTGTTCCTGGTGTGGGAGCCGGACTGAGCGCGGCGCTCTGTGCTGCTCCGATCTGCAGCCTCCAGCTCCGGGGCGAGGATGATTCAATTGGTCACATTACCCTGCATGGAGCCTATTAGTGTTCCCAGAAGACAGACGACAGAGGGGGGGGGGGGGGGGGGGGGAAGAACAACACCTTGTCACAGTTCATTCAAAGGGCTGCTTGTTGCTGGTTGGTGTCCCGTAGTTGCTGCAGCTGTGTAAAAGTTGGGTTGGCTGATAAGGTGGTGTAAAGGTGTGTGCACATGTTTCTGTATCTCAACCTTTTGTTGAGATACAGACTGTAATGGTAATAAAGGATTTGGAAGAAATAACTCATTGCGATTGTATCAACTGAACCCATTTAGATTCATTGTTCTGCTCTAATGGAGATGTTTTATGCATAATTGCACACATGTTAAGCCGTGACCACTGGAATTAAAAATAAATTGAGAGTTTAAACTACACTTGGCTGTGCAACAGGATTGAAAGCAATTCTGGTGTTCTCTTTTACTCCAGCATCATACATTATAATTGTTTTAATTTAGATATTTTCGCCGATAGTCCTTTTTTTATGCATTTGTTTCTATTAAACAACTAGTGTAACCATAGGAACCCCTGCATGCACATGGTCTTGCATCAGTACATGGTTTAGTAAAGAAAACATAAATGTTTCTCTGTAGTTGTTCTTTATTTAATTGTAGTTATGTTTTTGCCTGACTCTTAATGGATTCTCTATATTAGTCTTACAATACTCAATATTACGTCAAAGATTGAATATTATTGGTCCAAAACGTTATTTTGTTAAAGAGACCACATATTAGCCAATGAGTTCACTACTGGTGACTTAATAACAGTAGAGCCACATGACGGGAGGTCAAAGGTCATCACGGTGTTTGTCCTCTGAGTAGCAGGACGGTCAATCTGTGACTTTGTTCTTACGCCAGCCAAGCAGGAAATGACATCAAATGAAATCCGATGAGATGACGCTTCCTAAAAAGGGTGTTTCGGTAAGGATAAAGGATTCGGTAACTTATTGTCGTTTGGTCGTCATTTCTGTTCAGTAAGAATACAAATGGCTTGTAAGGATTCGTTTTATTAATACTTTACTCTGAATTAAATAAAGTTTAGTAAATCTGTACCCAATGTTTGAGAGAGATATTTAGCAGATTAAAATGAACAGTGTAAATGTTGCTCAAACTGGACACTGAAAACTAACACTGGAGACGATATCACACAAAGCCGTGAAGATCACTTTCCACGATGTAAGACAAACAGCATTCACTTGTTTTCATTCACATAATATTGTCTTTGTTTGAAGCGTACAGTAAAACGAACACAAATAGGGATGTAAGCATAACTCATAAACTCAATATATGCTACATGTTGACCAGATAGACACATTGTAGTGGTTGTCTGGTCCTTGCAACCCCTTGAAGTGCTTCTACATATACAAGCCAGCATTCACACATTCACACTCATTGAGTCAGAGGCTGCCCGAGGTGCCACCTGCTCAGGGAGACTAACATCCATTCACACACTTGAGAGCAATTATCTGGCCTAAGGACACATCATCATGTTGGCTGCGAAGGCTGGGGATCGAACTGCTGACCACTCCACCTCGTGAGTTCAGTATTATGTTCAGTTCAGTATTATGTTCAGTATTATGTTCAGTATTCAGTTCAGTATTATGTTCAGTATTCAGTTCAGTATTATGTTCAGTATTCAGTTCAGTATTATGTTCAGTATTCAGTTCAGTATTATGTTCAGTATTCAGTTCAGTATTATGTTCAGTATTCAGTTCAGTATTATGTTCAGTATTATGTGTTCAGTATTATGTTCAGTATTCAGTTCAGTATTATGTTCAGTATTCAGTTCAGTATTATGTTCAGTATTCAGTTCAGTATTATGTTCAGTATTATGTGTTCAGTATTATGTGTTCAGTATTATGTTCAGTATTATGCTGAGAAATCAATTCATCTGAAGAACTGCAGGTATGCAGTTATCAGTGGTGAAAGTACCAAAGTCAAGTATTGTACTTACGTGCACATTTAAAGTACTTAAAGTACTTATTAGTATTTTCATTTCAAGCCACTTTATAGTTCTCTACAATTCTAAAGAGATACATTATTTCATGTAATGTATCTTACAGCTTTACAAGTTAATAATAATGATTTTAGCATAAAACACACCCGTTTATAAAATATAATGTGTTGTAATAAATTAAATTACAGTTTATTGATGATACAGCTGGACGATTAATACAAAAATGTTTGAGTACATTTGAGTTTTATGATTGTTTTTATTTTAGACATTTCTACATTGTGTTACTTTTTAATTTGATTTACAATAGTATTACTTTATTACACTTTATCAATTTTTTCTATATTTTTTACAAGGAGATATTCGTCCTTTGACTTAAAGGATGTAAGTACCTCCCCACACAGTAAACACCTGTATTGTGTGATCAGCTACAGCAGACTGACTTCAGAAAACACGCTAACATCATTTAGGGGAGATAGGGGTCACGGAAAGTTCTTCTTAACCTAAAAGAACCTAATGTTTCCAAAGTTCAGTCCTCCCTCTACAAACCTTTAGGCTTTATCCACAAGATCTACTCACTGTGGAAGCTCTGATAATTAGACAGTCTCATGCTATCAGGACAGGAAATGAGTCTGACCCCTTTAGATTCTAACGGCCCGTGACCTTTCCTCCACTGCCGGCCTCAGGACAAACGACATGTTAGGCCTCATCAGCAGTGTGTCCATACAGAGGGGACACAGCAGCTAACGGCTATAGTTAGTACGTTACGGATGCTATGATCCTTGTTAACAATGAGAATAATACCACCGTAAGCAGTGGGTGAGACATTAGTGAGAGTGTGCCGGCCCCTCTGCCCCCTCTGTTGTCCTGCAGAGGTTCTGTGGAGGTGGTAGATGACAACGTCACACCGTGAGGCGCTGTAGCTGCTTTACTCTAGCTCTGCCTTCGTTCTCTCTCATTAGTCTGAAGAGTGAGAGAGGGGTCCTTCACCTACTTCTGGGAAAGTGTGGCCCCTTCACTGTAACACTGTTCCACTCTCTCCCTCTTGTCCTGTTTTCCTCAGGGGGCAAATTAGTGGCTTGAAGGAGCTTTGAGTACATGTGAGAGCATGAGACTTTTTGACTTTGGTGATTCATAGCTTTTGCTTTGCTCCAAATCTGTCCATTTGTTTTGGCCAGCCCACCTACAGAGATATTAAAGTACATTTATGTAGCTATAATTACATTTTTACAATGTAATATTAATATTAAATTCATTAATCTACACAACATATTATCACCTTACAAAAGTGTTAATGCTAATACTATTCACCCTCAATAGCATTTCAGTGAGTCAAATGTAGCCAATACACATTTATGATATTTACACATTTTGTCCAGCAGGATCATTTCCACATATTAACAGTTTCATGATTTTTATCAATTTTTTAAGCGTAAATTCAAGCATGTATTAACTTTTTCCTTCTGTTTTATGTTTCCCTTTAATTCCTGTCTTTATGTGTTTCCCGCCTGTTTTGATTGTCGGTCCTGGCCTGACTAGTTCTAGCTGTTCCCCATCAGCCCTGCAACCACCTGTTCTGCACTTCTTCCCATAATTAGTTCAGATTTAAGTCTTGGTTTTTCTCTTGAGTCATTGTTGGATCCTTGTATGTTGGGTATCGTGAAGTTCTGTTGGCCTTGTCTCTCGTAAAACCTAAAAATTAAGTTTTTTCCTGTGGCATGAAGTCTCCTGCCTCGTCTCCACTTCCTGTTCCTCAAACTTCATGGTCCGAAAGCAGTCACCAAATTCCTGCTTTTGCGATGAAGGTGAAGACCTTCCCCGGGTAAACGTGCTCGTGAAAAGTGGTGAGTCATTTTGTCTCTTCTATTGTTCCTCTAAAATATGTTGACGTTTCTAGAACCAATCCAAGAAGGAGAATTGCAAAAGGCTAAGTCGGAAGCTCAGCAGCCGTGTCCCTATGGCCTGGTACGATCTGAACCAGGAGCTGATTCTGGTTCTGAAAAGGCTTCATCGTGGACTTCTTCAGGAGCAACATACCTGAAAGTATTGTCTTGGCTGACCTCTAGTGGTTTCAGTGTGTTTTAGTTAAGGACCCTAACCCTCTGCAACAGAGCACCTTTCAGATCACGCCCAACCACGAGTCACCACACCCAGATCACGATCCAGAGGGCAGCTAACTTGTACTGTTCAGCCTGGTGTCAACTTCTTTTCTTTACTCACTTTAAATACCCCGAGGAGTTTCCCTGCAGGAGAGGAGGTCGGTGCTGACCATTGAGTTGTGCGAATGTAGTTTACATACCACCCTGTGTGTGGTTCCAAAGTGGAACTTTTAAAGAAGCTTAGTCCATGTGGGCAGCACTGCAGAGCAGAATGTATTGTTTGAAAGGACACACATTAATAATAATAATAATAATGCATTTTATTTATAGAGCGCTTTTTTGAGAAACTCAAAGACACTGTAGAGAGTAATAATTCATAAAAACATATTAAAACATTGTTCAGCAGGAGATCACAGCAGAACACGGATGCCTTGCTGAGTGATTTCTGCCTGAGCTGCGGGACCTTTTTATGCTGTCTGTTTGTCAGGATGAATTCACTCATAGCAGGTAAGGTACGTTTATTGATATAGCACATTTTCAGACACAGAGGCAATTCAAAGTGCTTTACTTATATCATCATTAACTCTTAATAAGAAGACAAAAGAAAGGAACACAATACATAAAGACAATGGAATAACTGATTCCTAAAAATCATGCATAAAAGAGATACAGAATAGTTTAAAAAGGACATTGTAAATACAGTAGGTGCTAAAATAAGTAAAAAGACTTCTGAGTAAGCAGCTGAAAAAAGTTGTGTTCTTGGCCTCGACTTAAAATAATGAATGGTTGGTGAAGACCTCAGCGTGATAGTCAGATTGCATAATTTTTCTTTTGTTTTTTAAAGTGAAGACCATGGTCCAAAGGAAATGAAAAACCCAGAGAGACATTGTGATAACCTGTCCTGTTCTTGCCGTCCAACGAGCCCATGTCTCAAATACAAACACGAGCCTCAATATTTAGGTAATGCCAGAAGAGGGAGCTGTTATGCCAGTTATGCCTTTTTATCCACATTACCTATTCCACCCAATGTGGAATGCTTTGGGCAAACCACTCTGGGTAAATTACTCCAAGTACTCAATATAACTAGAAAATGCATTTCCTGCAGAAAATGCGTGCGAATGCTGTAAACTGTAAACATTTATGGCTGAATTTAGCTGAAAATGCAGAAAAAGCTGAATGTGTTATTAGCTGAATGGTAGCTGCTTTTAGCAAAAAAAATGCAGAAAAAGCTTAATATTTCAAAGAAAAGGTTTAAAAAAGGTATAAACAACAACATGTATAGCCTTGATGTCCTGAAATAGCTGAATAATACTACGCTTAGATGCATTTATGGCTGAAGTTTAATTTTTGTGTAGTTTTGGGTTAATAATGTGGCCTTTTTGGCAGTTTAACTAAAGGTGTGCGGCTGCTACCGTGAGGAAATATCTGCCTGAAATTACAATGGGCTTCAATGGAGGAATGTTGAACGTTTTTGTCACTTCATGCCCTCAAGAGGCATTTTGTCTAATATTTTTTCTTATTTTATTTTTATTTTCCAACCTAGGCAGGGGCGGTTCTAGGGGGGGGGGGGGCAGGGGGGGGTCAGTGCCCCCCTAACACTGGCCTCTGACCCCCCTGTGGCCCCCCTAAAAATGAAAAGTGAAAAAAATGAAAAAATTATGATTTATTACCAGTGTTGGGCAAGTTACTTTTAAAAAGTAACTAGTAATAGTTATAGTTACTGCTCTCAAAAAAGTAACAAGTTACTTTATTAGTTACTAAATTATAAAAGTAACTAGTAACAAGTTACTTTACTTTAAAAATAATAACAATACAAATACAAGTGTTTGTGTTGTTCTGTGGCACAGTAAGAGAAAAGACAACTCCCCATCATTGTAGCATAATGGAAACATTAACATTATGGATAGATTACCGGCCCTCAAGCGAGTACTACAAGACATAGCCCAAGAACGCAATGGTGAGAGATCTATTGAGGCACGTGGTCTGCTGGCACAGTTGGATATAGAATTCATTGTGCATCTTGTAACATTCCGTAAAGTGTTTGCAGAAACAACATTTCTCTCTGACATGTTACAGTCTTCATCCCTTGACCTTTCAAAGGCTGTGGATTTAGTTGGATATTTAGTTCAGACATTGAATGACTTCAGGCAGGAGTCATTTTTTGATAACTTGTGGGATGAAGTGTTGAACATTTCTGAGCAATGTGATACTGCAATACAGCCAGCAGCAAAACGACAAAGATGACTGAGCTCTAAACCTGCTGAAAGCTTCTTACTGACTACTGTTGGACAGAGGGAGACAGAAACACGGGTTTCGTACAGCCTTTTTCTACCCTGTCATTGATCAGATGCTCAATGAGCTTAATAGACGGTTTTCAAACACAAACTGTGACATGATGAATAGCATCCAAGCTCTTAACCCCAAAAGTAATGCATTTCTGAAGGAGACAACTCTGTTTTCATTTGCTCAGTTGTATGATGCAAATATTGAGGACTTGGGGCATGAACTACATCAGTTCAGCAGAATTTTAGATAGGAAAATAAAGACTGGGATGCAGAGACCTGATAGTACAGTGGAGCTTGTTCAGTTCATCTAGCCTTATAAAGAAGTGTTTTTTGAGCTCTTCAGACTCTGCAAAATAGCAGTCGCAATCCCAGTCAGTTCTGCTTCCTGTGAGCGTAGTTTTTCTACATTGAAGCTGGTCAAAACTTTTCTCAGATCCACCATAACTGATGAGAGACTGAACAATCTGGGTCTGCTTAGTATTGAGTCAAGGAGGTCAAAGGCTTTGAATCTTGACTTATTTATTGATCGGTTTGCCAAAAATCACAAAGACCGCAGGATTTTGTTGCTGTAATGTGAGATTTTGGGAAGGAAACTACAGCCTGGGATGCAGACACCCTTATGTAGAGATGTAACTGTTCATTGCCTTTATTTTTATATGTAAATCTGTGTGTTTTCCAGATATCACGTTTATTAGAAATGTGACGGAATAGACTAAACTGATTAGTGCGCGTGCAGAACAGGTGTGCATTCTGTATTCAGTCTTCATGTTTGTTAAATAGCCTACGTATCTGTGCTTATGGGAAATAATTAGGGCTGTCAAGTTAACGCGTTAATAACGCGTTAACGCAAAAAAAAATTAACGCCACTAATTATTTTAACGCGATTAACGCATGTGTTTTTTTTTTCCTCGGCCGCCCCGTAGTTTCAGAGCGCATCGAGTTTAAAATACCATCTACAAGCTGATGCTGTTGACAGCCCCGCTCCTGCCGCCCGCTTGTGGCAGACCACACTTCCACGCTCACCGGCAGGCACCGACTGGCCATCGGGAGGACCGGGAGGGTGTGTGTGTGTGGCCCGAGCGAGCGAGAGAGAGACCTTACGTGCATTACCGTACCGCAGTGTGAACGCGGCTATTGTTGTTGTTAGCATCTGGTGCTAGCTAGCTGCGCTAACGGATATAAGGAGCTGTTTAAATGAAAACAGAGGAGCGCCCTTTCCACACAACTGCGCCGAGCACTTGACTTTATGCAGGAAGCAGACAGCGGGACATTGTACGAGAAGTCAGCACACTCATGATTGCAGCAACATGATTGCAGCAACATGATCACAGCGTCCAGGCAGCTCCCGTTCGAGCATATGCCTTGAGTTGCACATAGCTCCAACGATCTCACACACACACACACACACACACACACACACACACACACACACACACACACACACACACACACACACACACACACACACACACACACACACACACACACACACACACACACACACACACACACACACACACACACACACACACACACACACACACACACACACACACACACACACACACACACACACACACACACACACACACACACACACACACTGTATTGTATGAGAGGTTCCAGGTTGAATTGAGGCGAATATTTGTAATGTTCAGAGGTTGTTGTGTTTAATATTCATGAGAATATTTGTCATTGTTCAAATGATAATAAACATTAGCATAAAGCATATTTGTCCACTCATATGTTGATAAGAGTATTAAAAACTAGAAAAATATTCCTCTAAGGTACATTTAGAACAGATAAAAAATGTGCGATTAATTTGCGATTAATCGCGATTAACTATGGACAATCATGCGATTAATCGCGATTAAATATTTTAATCGACTGACAGCCCTAGAAATAATACATCTGAAATCTATGTTTTCTATCTATATCCATGTATTTTATTTCATTTAAAGTCAACATTTAAGATTTGTAGACTTTTACATTAAATCCTTTTCTGTGGATTTAAAAATGTATATTTTCTGGTACTCTTGTTGCGTAAACTTGTTGATCGGTTTGCCAAAAACCGCAATTTTTGTTTGTAATGTGAGATTTTGGGAAGGAAACAACAGCCTGGGATGCAGACACCCTTATATAAAGTAGAGATGTAACTGTTCATTGCCTTTATTTTTATATAAATATGATATGGTGTTAGTGCAAATATGGTACTATAACTTAAGCTGAAGCTAACAGTAATAACTATAAGATATATCTGAAATAAATAAGTGTACTGAAACAAATACCAATATCTGTATTGCATTGTTTTCTTATGCGCAATTACTTCATACTGTCTAGTTCTCTTTTTCGTCCTGCATTTATTGTGCCACCCTCAGAAAATAACTGGCCCCCCAGTGGCCCCCCCAGTCAAACTGGTCTAGAACCGCCACTGAACCTAGGAGAGGTTTTCCTACGTTTTCCATGAAAAAATATGTCTGAGGAGTGTAGGGTTTGGGAAGTATGGCAAGTTTAAAATATTTTTGGGGGAGAATTTTGAGCATTTTGAGAATTAAAAAGCTGAATATTTCAAAAAGTATGAAATATTTTTGAAAAAGTTGAAGGTTTCTTATCAATTGCTGAAAAGGCTGAATAGTTTAATATTTGAATGGTTTCTGTAGCTGAAAGTAAGCTGAAGTTATGGAGAGCTAAAGTATTGGCTGATTTTAAGGCTCTTCCCATTGACTTCAATGTAAAAAAAAGAGTTTAAAAAGCTGAATATTTCAAAAAGTATGAAATATTTTGAAAAAGTTGAAGGTTTCCCATCGATTCCTGAACAGGCTGAAGTTATGGAGTGCCAAAGTATTGGCTGAAATAATAAGTTTAAGGGGAAGAATAAAGTTTTGAAGTACTATAGTGGAATGCTGTAAACAGCATTCGCACTAATAATACATTTTATTTCTATAGCGCTTTTCTTGAACCCAAAGACACTTAATATGGAACAATGGTGGCATATTTAAGATAAAGACACGTTTGAAAAAGAAGATTCAACATTGTTGATGGTAATTTAATATTTTCACATTTCACACATACATAGCTGTATGGAGAAACGATCCATATTACTGTTCGTATTGATTACAAGCGGAAGTGCATGCGTTGATGATGTGAAACATTACATTTTTCTTTGTTGAGGTCTTAAAAGGGTCTTACAAAGCTGCCGTGAAGCCAGATGAGCCTAATGTGTCTTCCTATGGAGTGGTGCAGTGTTGGAGTATGTTGTAGCCTCATTCAGCCGCTTGTTAGCAACCGCCATTTTGAAAAAAAACATTGACTTTGAAGGTTTGGGACTAATTTCTGCACCACTTTTTTATCAGTAGATTATATTTTCAGGCTCAATTTGCCAATTTTTCAAACCACTTCCTCCCTGGTCTACTGATAACGCTGTAGCATACACTGTCAAATGAAAACTTGTTAGCATCTGTCAATTTAATACATGTTTAATATTATTCTCACAAAATGCCTGGTGGCTGGAGGATTGACATTCAAACCCTTTCCTGTAGTGTGTTCTATAGGTTTTTGAACATGTAAATGGTCATGTAACATGTAAACTCGCCCCTGGTCTCCATTGTTTACTTTCGGAACATAGTGACATCACTATGTATCAATTGCACTTCTTTTGGTAAGCGCTCCAACACATTGTATGTGAGGCTAAGAGTCGGGACATCTCTAATCGGTTGCCCAATCACAACAGAGCTTTTCAGCTAACCAATCAGAGCAGACTGGGCTCTGGTTTCAGACAGAGGGTGAAAAGAGGTGCCACAGCACAGGCAGTAAAGCATGGAGACATGTCACAGGAGAGGCATACAAATACAAATACCTGAACATGAGTATAATAGGGCCCCTTTAAAGAGGGAGCAGGTAATGTGTTGAACATTCACCGGGGCTCTAAATAGTTCAGCCTGGTCTACGATTGGCGGAAGTCTAAGGCAAAACGTTGTTTGCAGGCTGTATGTGTTTGTGGAGAGCTTGTTCCACTTTTCTCCTTGTTTCACAGGTTCAGTCTCAGCACTTACTGTAAAGTCCTCGAGCTCCAACTTTATACTAAATAGAAACATCCTTATTATTTTGAACCAGGCCTCAGGGACAGCCTCACCTCGTTCCACTGAGTTACCTCAACCACCAGAGAGAGGAGCAGACTCTGGTTATTGATTTCTGCAGAGGGAAAGCAAGTGTTACGAGGCAAGGAACAGCAATGAAACTGAGAAGCTACTTTTCTGCTACTTGGAGGTGTGTGTGTGTGTGTGTGTGTGTGTGTGTGTGTGTGTGTGTGTGTGTGTGTGCGTGTGCGTGCGTGTGTGTGTGTGTGTGTGTGTGTGTGTGTGTGTGTGTGTGTGTGTGTGTGGTCTAGCATTACTATACTTGTGGGGACCTACATCTGTTTACATAGTCACGTGTGGGGACTGGCTTCCCTTATGGGGACACATTGGAGGGGAATCATTAATTTTAGGGTGAAGACTTGGTTACGTTTAGGATTAGGGTTAGGGTAAGGTTAAGGTTAAGGGTTAGGCATGTGTTGGTTATGGTTAAGGTTAGGATAAGTCTCCAGGAAATGCATGTCAGTCAATGTAATGTCCCCTGAAGTGATGTATACATGGTATGTGTGTGTGTGTGTGTGTGTGTGTGTGTGTGTGTGTGTGTGTGTGTGTGTGTGTGTGTGTGTGTGTGTGTGTGTGTGTGTGTGTGTGTGTGTGTGTGTGTGTGTGTGTGTGTGTGTGTGTGTGTGTGTGTGTGTGGACATGAAGGTCAAGAAGACAGTTCACCTGCCGCACCCATCAGGTTGATTATGCAGTTAGTTGTTTGTTTTGTTTCTATCCACCTGGTTAGTGACCTGAGCTCTCTTAACAATTCACATCCGTGTGTGCGTTTCTAACCTGTGTGTGTCCTGGATGGGTGAAGGCAGTCAGAGGCTGTCCTGGCTGCAGCAGAGGAAGAGGGGGGTCTGTCAAACATGCCCTCTCCACCTTCCACATATGGTGTGGCAGTACTGCTTGGACACAAGGGCACAAGCTATCTGCAAACCCAGTGGTGGGGTTCCAGGTCACTGTTTCTGACTTCACCCTTCAGTAAGAACACACATGCTTCATACATAGTGTGTGTGCAAGTGAGATGCACACACACTTCAGAACCAAAGGATCAGTGCATATGACTCTGCCCGCTGTAAACCAGTTGGTTTCACCACTATCCCACCCCACCTTGCCTCACAGGAACAGGAGTGGTTGCAGTGGCATCACATATGCATATCCCCCAATCAGTGGAGACGCCAGGCTGCTGAGGCTGGCAGTAATACGATCCTCTGTGGTGCTAATGACACTTCAGAGCTTCAGCTGAGCAGGTACAGCTCATGTCATGCTGGTCCGTCGCTGAATTATTTAGCGTGTTGCATTTGGCCACTGTCTCGACTCATTGTTCAGTAGGTCCAAAGGACATAAAAGACACAGGCTATTCAGGTCCACTGCCATCACCAAAATTAACAGTATCAAAGGAGGCTATAGTGCTCCTTTCTGCAGGACAATAATCTGTCTGTGCCTTTAAGAAAAATGTACCAATCATTGTTAAAACAAATATATTTTTTTGGATGAGAGCACCTTGTTGCAGATAAGGTGTTATTGTTGTATCACTGTACGACATTGATACCAGGCTGGGTTCAATGGTTCAATGGCCCTCTAATTACTTGGCAGCGCCATGCTTGGCTTTATCTAGGCAGGGAATGTTGTCAGTGAATACATTGTACAACTCCTTAAGGCCCAAGCAAACTTCATATCGTGTCTTGCCCTGCATCTGTCGAGGAACATGAAAGAGTGGATGTATGAATAGGACTGGATACACATTATGATCAATCAATGAAAGGTTATTTATTTAGCCCAATATCACACATTTTACATGAGTCTCAGTGGACTTTACAGTGTGTACAGAATATGAATACACCACCCTCTGTCCTTAGACCCTCACATCGGACAAGTCAACACTTCCAAAGAAACCCCACAGTTAATGGGGGGAAATGGAAGAAACCTCCCAGGACGGACGGATGTGCAATGGATGTGTCGTGTGTAAATTGAAAAGATAATACATTTACAACATAGGTCGTCCAAATGCTTGAAAATACATGTTTCTATAAATAAGAAGATGGCTCCAGGTGGATGTCAACAATCCTGTGGGAGCCATCAAAGAAGTAGTAAGGTGAGCGTCAGGCGGGACCACAGTGACAGGGACAGCCACGACTAAAGCTCCCGGCGTAGACAGACACTAAAAATACATTTCCGGGAAGTTGGATTATTCGGAACAAGGATCGTACACCTTTAAGGTAGGACCTTAACCAGCTTAAAGCGGTTCCCTTCATGCCAATTCAAAGCTCTAGTCTTTTTAATAGGATGACATGATTTAAATTAGGGCTATGCAAGTGTTTGTACTGGGCAGTTTGTTAAAAAGAATATCCCCTGATTTACAGAAGTCTCTTTCCTACTGTATGTCAATTGGAAAAAGCCGTATCAATGTCTACTTTTATTGGCTATTTTCTTCTTTCTACTCTGTGATAATTGTTCTCCAGCCCACTTTTTCTACGAGGGGCTGAACTACAGCCAAACTGACTCCATCTATTAAGGACACTAGAAAGCCAGCGGGCTTCCTGTTATAATATCACAGCGTGTGTTTTCTTTCCTTACCGTTTTGAAGTTTGCATTTCTGGATCTATCCTATTTACTGTGTCGTTTCTTCAAGTGTATTTCTTCTGTCTGTTTTGTTTTTGTTTTTGTTACTGTTGGCCATTCTTCAGTCAGGAAGGCTTCTATTTAATGCTTAGGCCTATAGTTTATTTCTCATACACCCTGCCATTCACTCCTCTCAGGCATGCTTAATCAGAATTTCCTGCTGCCTTTGTCTGTGGATGTCACTCTTATCAGCTGTTCTTATCAGCTCTCCACATCTACAGAATAACTGCTCCCGAGGGCACATACTCCTCAACCAACCTCCTCGTAGAGTCTAAAGCAACAGATACATTATTATCACATACCATTAGTTATAATGAACACTTATCGTTACTTCATGTACTTCTCTCTCCTTATGGAAAAGCACCCTACATTACAATTCGTGGGGGGCCCACTGAAGCTGCATATATACGGCACAACATTGAAAACATGTAATCAGCAGAAATTCAGTTCACCCCTCATAGTCCCACACTATCCTATGATAACCTATGGAATGCATCGTACTTCTAATATGTTAAGCTCACATTGCAGTGTCACTGAGGTCACAGTAACGCCAGACTAGACCAAGACACATCCCCCGGTCTGCTTCCCCTCTGGTGTTGGAATGCGTTTCATAGACAAACGTTGCTTTGACATTTCCGAACCCTATTGAACTGAGCCTGGCTCATGCATGCCCTCTCCATTTGTCTCCAACCCCACCTGTGGAGACTGAATCTGAACGTGTGTGTAGCTGCGGTGTTTGCATTGCGTTAGAATTACTGCATTATAAGAAAAGACAAGATAACATTTACTTTATTGATCCCAAATTGGGAATTATTTTTGTTGCAGCAGCATAAAGCAAAACAAGGCATTTCACATAATTTGAAATTAAAAGAGTAAATAAACAATTCGAAAATAGAAACATCTCAAAATAGAAATAGAAATAAAACAGCATTAGAGAGTAACAAATATACAGATGACCTTGAAGATAACATATCAATAAACTGTCTGACAAATAAAACACTATTGACGGGCCAATATTCAGTTAACCCAATATAAAAGCAGGATATTATTTACATTAGTTGTGCACTGTATTAAAGAATATTACTGTTATTGAGAGTGTGCTTAGGTGCAACAGGCCTAACTCTTTACTCCATGACTCTTTCTGACTTTTCTTCCCGCTCCACTGTAAAAGGAGAACCCTCATTGCTGATTCTAATGAATGCTGGGTAATTTGATCACTGGCTCTTTCCTCTGATCTAGACACTGGTTCTTTATATCGCTGAACAAGCTGCAGCCGGACATTTGGTCATGATTGAGAAATGTGCTGTTTTGAAGGGGAGTTTAGCCTGTGGGTGATGCACATTGATTTGTAAAACAATATATGTTAAATCTGCTAAATATTGCACAATAACAATAACCGTGAGACTACAGAGCATTTGTACACTCTGTTGTACATTGAAACCACACCTGCTGCGCCTTCACTGTGTTTACCTTCAGAACAGCTGAATAGAGATCGAGGCTGCTACGTTTCTCTCTCTCTCACACACACACTCTCACACACACACACACACACACACACACACACACACACACACACACACACACACACACACACACACACACACACACACACACACACACACACACACACACACACACACACACACACACACACACACACACACACACACACACACACACACACACACACACACACACACACACACACACACACACACACACACACACACACACACACACACACACACACACACACACACCTCTTACTTTCGTTGCAGTTGTATATGTCTTACATGTAATTTAGGTTAACTTTCTGTTTTATTTAGATGCTTTTATTTTGAAGGCGAGTTTACGCTGTTGACAGGAAGTTGTTGTTGCTATGGGAACGTGAAATGCTACATGGTGTGTGTGTGTGTGTGTGTGTGTGTGTGTGTGTGTGTTTGGTGTATGTGTGTGTCCGACACCCGCATTTGTTTTCAAATTACCATGAACAGTAATTTACACACATCTATGTGTATTCCCATGTGAAAGAAGTTTGTTTAATCTTAATCTCGTAGGCTAGTGCTAAATGCTGTCGGAGTGCACCGGAACGAACGCCACTATCATAATATCTTCTGAAAACAAATGCCCACACATACACACACACACAGACACACACACAAACATACACACACACACACACACCCTGGCGACCGGACATCTTTTTCATAAAACTAATAATATGGCGTAATAATCGGGCAGTTTCTAACCATAAGAAAGTATCTTGTGCGAACGAGAAAGTATATCGTGAGCACAAATTAATAAAGCGTGGCCTCGTTTCATTTATTTTTCTCTCTGCGAACCCTCCAGGGCTCCGTACTTTAGGCAGCTTGGTGGGATTTCAGACCCCCAAGATGTACTTCCTGTCCTGAATGACGCTTAGAAACTCTGCTGTTGAGTGTTTTTAGAGCTGAAATCCACATGGAGACGAGGTCTGGATGTTCCAAAAAAAGCTATTCACTGAATTCATCGAAGTAATCATTTATTGAGTGTTTCATGATTTCGAGATTACCAGGATAGAGAAAAAAGATTCAAAAATTCTGTGTTATTCGAGGCATTTAATAATTACTTGTTGTGTTGGATCACATTCAAACATTTCAAAGAAAATAACAAACTTGGGGAAAAAAGGCATCTGCTCCTGATCCTGGTAATGACTGGAAATGTATTTGTCGGAGAAAAAAAATGCAGCTGTGTGTGTTTGAGTGGGAGAGAGGAGACAGAGGAAATGACGGGAAAGACTGGAATGGTGTGGTTTGCTCCTGAGTCCACTAAGCCAGCAGGAAGTTGGGTTGCTTTATTTTTCATCATCTTTCTGGCCTCAAATTCTCTCCTATCATATTAATGTGCACACCCCGCCCCCCTGGTCTTTCTGTTTGAAGAAAAAGTGCTGAAATGCGTTTTCCTACCAGCTACTATCAAGAACTTTGCTTCTTAAAATTACAAGAAGCAAATCTGTGTCCTAAAATACATCCAGGAACATGGTTGAATACTACAGTATATGGTAAATGCATTTATATAGTGCTTTTCTAGTCTTTGAGCAGGAGCTGGCATTCACCAATTCACTGACATGTTCATACCTCCTGCTCATCAGCAGTGATCAACATACTCACTCATTCACACATTGTTGGCAATGCCATTAGAGAAAGATGTAAGTACATATGTTGGGGACGCGACACAAATACTTGGTCTCAAATGCAATGACTCAAAGTTCAAAAATCTAAAAGTCTTTACTTAAAGAAGAACAAAATAATCACTCTTAAGGGCAAAACATAGCAAAAGCTAATTGCAAATACATAGGGCTAAATAACAACAAGGTTCTTGGCCTCAAACTCCTGCTCTCTGACTGCACATGAAACAAGACGAACAGGCAGAGGACAAAGGGAGCGTCGAATAGTCCAAAAAAAGCACAGTATATATATATATAAATATATATATATATATTAGGGCTGTCAGTCGATTAAAATATGTAATCGCGATTAATCGCATGATTGTCCATAGTTAATCGCGATTAATCGCAATTTAATCGCACATTTTCTATCTGTTCTAAATGTTCCTTAGAGGGATAATACTCTTATCAACATATAAGTGGACAAATATGCTCTATGCAAATGTTTGTTTATTATCATTTGATCAATGACAAATATTCTCATGAATATTAAACACAACAACCTCTGAACATTAAAAATGTCCGCCTCAATTCAACCTCTCATACAATACAATAATAAAATACAAAGTTTGTGTGTGTGTGTGTGTGTGTGTGTGTGTGTGTGTGTGTGTGTGTGTGTGTGTGTGTGTGTGTGTGTGTAGAGAGACACTGTGATGGATCGTTGGAGCTATGTGCAACTCAACAGAGGGTCGAGTTGTCCATTCTTGTTCTGTTTTTCTGTGACTATCTAGTTGCGCACCCTACTAAAGAGACGCGCTACCATGGAAACCAAACAATGGTGTAGCTGTAATAAAGTCAGAGTGGAAACAGTCGTGTGTAAATCTGATTTTGTCAGAAATCGGGAGAAATGCGGGAGAAATATGATCCCGGGAGGAAACTGGGAGAGGGCTATGAACTCGGGAATCTCCCGCGAAAATCGGGAATCGGGAAGTGTGAACTCAGGCATATGCTCGAACGGGAGCTGCCTGGACGCTGCAATCATGTTGCGGGCACTATCCATGCTGAGTGTGCTGACTTTTCGTGCAATGTCCCACTGTCTGGCTACCTGCATAAAGTAAAGTGCTTGGCGCAGTTGTCGGCGAAATGTCGCTCCTCTGTTTTCATTTAAACAGCTCCTTATATCCGTTAGCGCAGCTAGCTAGCACCAGATGCTAACAACAACAATACACATAAGGTGTGCCCGTTATCTCTCTCGCTCGCTCTCACCACACATACACACACCCTCCCGGTCCTCCCGATGGCCAGTCGGTGCCTGCCGGTGAGCGTGGAAGTGTCGTCTGCCGCAAGCGGGCGGCAGGATCGGGGCTGTCAGCATCAGCTTGTAGATGATATTTTAAACTCGATGCACTCTGAAACTACGGGGCGGCCGAGGACAAAATATACACATGCGTTAATCCCGTTAAAATAATTAGTGGCGTTAATTTAACTTGACAGCCCTAATATATATATATATATATATATATATATATATATTAGTGCTGTCAAAATTATCGCGTTAACGGCGGTAATTAATTTTTTTAATTAATTGCGTTAAAATATTTAACGCATTTAACGCATGTGCAGAATGGCCCGCCCCATACGTGCCACCAGTGGCAGCGCCAGGGTATGGCTGGGGTAGGCTACACCCATACCAAGAAATGGCTTAGCCCCACCATGAAAAATGATGTTAAAGTAAGCAAAATAAAGTCTGCCAACTCGCGCGGAGTAAATTGCACAGACAGCAGTTAGTAAGATTGATTTCAGTAGCCACGGTTTTGAAAACTTTTGTCACGTAGTGATCGTCTTCTCAATAGAACATCTTTGATAACGGCGTGGTGTTGTTGCAGGAAGTCCCGACGGAGAATACGTTTGCTGTAGTACAGGGCAGAGCCATATAATAGTAATAATATGGCTCTGGTTCAGGGGTGCACATAACTGGTACGCAGGTTATGTGCGTAATCTGACGTACCTGTGGAGCTTTTCCAGAAGGCGGTTAGATCACCGGACGACAGAGTCGGT
Organism: Pseudochaenichthys georgianus; assembly: GCF_902827115.2. NCBI lineage: Eukaryota > Metazoa > Chordata > Actinopteri > Perciformes > Channichthyidae > Pseudochaenichthys > Pseudochaenichthys georgianus. Next base: position 4,985,855 of record NC_047515.1, read on the forward strand.
CTCCGTGTGCACAGACAGGGCTGCTGTTAACGTCGGTCTGTACAACGGAACTGTGCCAAAACTACGCCAACCGGCTGCGGAGGGAGACTCCCCCCTTCACTGGAGAACTGCGCTAAAACAGCTGATCACAACTTTCACACTCTGTGGTCACGAAGTACTCCACTAGCCCCCCCCCCTGTCGACTTTCCTGAAGTACTCCCCGTTGATAGAAATCAACACGTAATGAATTAAGACCCCACGGTTTGATGATTGATAGGTGTGTGGGTTGTCTTTCATTTTGACATGCAGAACAATTTTATAATAAACATAGATACTGTATGTTAAATGGATATATCCGCCTTCTTTCATTTATCTTTCCATTCCCACAACAATATACATAAAGAAATGGCATATTTTGGACATAGTTCGAATGGTGATTAATCGTGATTAATACATTTTTAAGCTGTGATTAATCTGATTAAAAATCAATATATATATACCAGCACCTTACTATAATAGCTACGTTAATAGTAGCCGTAGCACACCGACAGGAGGCCGTGTGCTGGAACAGAAAAACAGTCTGGAGGATCGCTGTCCAACATGGAGCAAAGTTAAGGACCCCAAGTAAGTTTTTTATTTTAAATGGTACTATTAACGTAACGTTAGCGTTACTTCCTTTAAATTAATTTGGTAGTCCTATTTGCGGCACATCTATGATAATAATTGGCTTTCAAGTGTTGTACGTTACGTGAACACTGTTGCTCGGCAACTGACAACAAAATGTGTTTCTTTTTTTCTTATTTCATTGTTTAGGAAAAGGGAAATATACAGTTTTCTAATGTAATTTTTAATGTAAGATCCAGTGGCGTTTTTATATGTACAAAAGTGGCGGGGAACGAAAAACTTAGATGTTTATATACAGACCTGGCGCCAGAACAAATCTACAGAGAGGGCATATGATTTTCATGGGAGGGCACACAAAACCGTCATGTGCCGCGGCCAGAGATTTTCTTTTGGGGGTGCTGCTTGACGTTTCCTAGAGGGTGCTCAAACATGTAGGGTTTCCCATTAACGTACCGGCGCTACAGTGGAATGTTTGTTATACCAGAGAAACTTTCATAACAGCGTTGTGATGCCAAACAGCGGGCAGCACTGCAGCGGTCGGTAAATGCCGCTGAATCACATATGATCAATGAACCACGGCACTCTAGAGAAAAGTACAAGGGTTGAGAAGTAGTTATTTAATTTAATCTGGCTTCGTATGATTAAAAGCAACACGGTCATCGACCCGACGCCGTTGGGGAGAAAATCAGCAACGTAAACGGTAACGTCATGACGCAGCAGAGGCAGCACCAGTCGGGCTCTGGGCGGTGTGAACAAAACGGGGGCTCAAAAGAAAAACCGGTTCCCAACCAGAAAAGCTCTAGCACGGAGCGGGAACTGCGTTGGTGTGAAAGGGGCATTAGTGGGTTATTTTAGCCCTGGGTCTCCAATTATGTGTCACCATAGTTTTTCCAAGCCACTCATTGATTGAAGACTTTTTCCAGTGAATTTGTATTATTTAAAACAACATTGAGTTGACATTTCTTTGTTTGCTCCATGATAAATGTTTGTGCCTGGTTTTCTAAACAGTTGGATTGAAGCATGGCAAATGTCTGCTGTGTCTGTTGAGTATCAGTGTCAACCAATGCTGTGGGAGTAAGGCTGAGCTTCATTGATTGGTGGAAAACTGCACTGGGCAGTTTATTTTTAAAAAGACATTATTGATTTGCTGATAAGTGGTCAGGGGTTTAGCAAGCCTATCGGCATGGAGCAGACGCTGATGAAAGCAAGCTGGGTCAGGGATAGAATGAGTGCTGTTTAAAGCCACCCACACACAAACTAGAGTAGAAATATAGTCCTGGCTAGAATAACCCCCTTCAGAATGAAATAAGTTTAATAGAAACAGCAGCATTCGTCTACAAAACACATTGAACTTTGTTTCCTTTGAGGGAGACAGTCAACAAAGCTTGAGGCAAAATAAAACTATATGCATGTCAAATAGGAAAAACCCGAACACGTATCCAGACTATTTTGGTAACATGACTACTCACTTGTAAAACCTGTGAGGCCCCTATTTATTCCTGTAGAATATGGTTTTGTCACAGAAAAAACTGCCCTTTTCCAAAAATATTTTCTTGATAAATATTATTATTAAACTGTATGTTTGCGGCCACGTGCATTTTCTCATACAGTGTTTAAGGTTAACCCTGCTATTATTTTTCCATATATCAAACTGTCTCACTGAGCCTTGCTTTCAGTTACACGTTATCATTGCCTGATTATGTCAAAGCAAAAAGTTAGGTTTACACATCAAAAATAATATAAATGAAATGTGCATTTGTTCTGAAAACCTAAGACCAAAGTCATTTTGTTGTTATGGGAATCTTACAATGACCCACAAACTCATATTGACAAGCTACTTCTGTATCAGTAAATGTCAAAATGGCCATATATACTGTATGTTCACATTTCAGCATGGTTCACTAAAGGAACATAGTAATTGTGCTGACTACAGGTTTCATACAGCTCAATGTTTCGCTTAGAGTAATGAACCCACCAATATTTACCACAAACTCTGCAGTACACTTTCTTACTAAACTGGGTTTAATAAATAAATAAATTAGGCATGGATGTACAGTATACAGAGAACTGGATACAGTGTTGTCTTTCCCAATGTAAGTCAATATTAAAAAGTATTTTTTGGGCCAATGACGTCACAGACTGACATGGAAGTGGTATTGCCGCCATTTGGCCACTACGTAAATTTGCTTCAACAACCGCATTTTCATAGTGGCCAAACGGCGATAATATAACTTCCGTATCAGTCCGTGAGGTCACTGGGCCCATAAAAACGTTTTCCCATTGACTTACATTGGGAAAGAGATGTCTTTAAATCAGCGGATTATTTCTTTTTAGCTAAATCAACTACCCAGTATGAACAATTATAGCCCTTATTTGAATTATTACTGTCTAACAGTTGAAAAATGTGCTAAAAGCTGAATCGAGAGCTATTTTTTCTCTCGATTCATCTGACTGAGCCGAAAGCGTGAGATCGGAGCAGGTCTTAAGGAAAACTCAACTGAACATTCTCTATGAGCCCACATACGGGTACTTTTGCCACATAGCGGAGAGTGGGGTACGTTTAGTAAATGTTCACCTACTGTACAGGTATGTTGTCTTCTAGCCAAGGAAACATTCGATAGTCAAATGACAACAACAACAACAATCTTTATTTCAGGATGTCTTCTGTCAATCTTTATGATGGGTGCTTCCTGAATGTATGGTCATATGACAAACAATGTGCACAGTTCCCTAGGGGTGGGTCAACTTACCTACTGGCTCCTCTTACCCCACTCTCCCCTACAGGTACTTTTGTGACATTTTGGTCTCTCAAGAGGCAGGCCATGTTGGCTTCATGCGCCACTGAGCAACTCTCATAGGAATGAACAAGCCCCGCCTCTGACGCTGTGTACAGTTCTCTTAATACATCCATGGCTTTAACGCCTGTCTAACTTGATCACAAGCCTTGACCAATCAGCCAATCACAGTTTAGAATAATGCGGTGGCATTAGTTGGTTGAGACTATCCTTTCTTAATTTTTCTTAAGTATTCTAATAAACCATTATGCAGAATGAATTTTCATAGTTTTACTGTTATTTGAATATCAAATCAAATCAATTTTTATTTATATAGCACATTTATAAACGATTTTTGGTCGAGCCAAAGTGCTGTACATAAAATACAAATAGCCTACAGTAGAGACACTTTACAGCAAATACAACAGCACAGATTGTTCAGAATATCAGTATGTGAAAAACAACACCCTCTATCCTTAGACCCTCACATCGTACAAGGAAACACTTCCAGAGAAAACCCACAGTTTAAGGGGAACATGGGAGAAACCTCAGGGAGAGCAACAGAGGAGGGATCCCTCTCCCAGGACGGACAGACGTGCAATAGATGCCGTGTGTAAATCGAAAAGATAATACATTTTACAGCATATAGACCGAATGTTAGGAAATGCATGTGTCTGTAATAAGAAGATAAATCCACGAGGATGTCAGCTACAATCCTGTGGAAGCCATCAGGGAAGCAGCATGACGAGACCCAAGGCAGGACCGCAGAGACAGGTTCAGCCACGACCCGAATTCCACGACTTAATCCAGAACTCAGGATAGAGGACCCAAGACACAGGACTGCAGCAAGAGGATCAGCCTCGACTCCGGATCCCGGCGTAGATATAGATACAAAACAAGAAAAACGATTTGGCTGGGTTAATCGAAACAAGAGAATACACAGACACAGACAGAGAGGGGAAAGGTCATTGGATAAAAGTTATTCTTGATAACCCTCTAGAAAGATCTCATGAACTTCCCCACTCAATCAAGACCCGAGCAGTTCTATTAGATATAGGATAAGAAACAGAGAGAGGGAGCACAACAACCTATCTCTTCGTCAGATGCACTCCCCCGCTTATCTAAGCGACTCTGTACCCCGTTACCCTCTACAAGGCCATAGACCAGCAGAGGGAAAATGGGGGGTGGGTAAGGGTAAGGATTTTTAAGAATAAACCGCAAGGGTCTAAAGGGAAAAAATATGAAATATAAGGTACTATATTTTAAGTAATCCTATCTACTATTCCTATATTTGAATAATGTATAAACTATTTTAAAAATACTTTGTGAAATCCTATGTTATGTTATAAATATTAAAATAAAGAACTAAATTAATAAATAAATAACTAAATGAATAAATAAATGAATAAATAGATAATTAAACAAAAGCCAAAGAGAAAAAGTGAGTTTTAAGTGTTGATTTAAAACCCTCCAGGGTCTGGGCCGACCTCACATGGAGGGGCAAAGTATTCCAGAGCCTGGGGCCAGCCGCTGCGAAAGCTTGATGCCCTCGGGTTTTAAGCCTGGTCTTAGGCACTATCAACAACAGCTGATCAGCCGACCTTAAGGCTCTGCCTGGGGTGTAGCGATGGAGGAGTTCGGCTATATAGGCAGGAGCCAGCCCATTTAGGGCAACAAATAAAAGGAGTTTAAAATCTATTCTGAACCGAACTGGAAGCCAATGCAATAAAGCCAGAATTGGGGTGATATGGTTGCGCTTTTTATGGCCAGTGAGAAGACGTGCAGCTGCGTTCTGAACTAGCTGGAGGCGTCTAATTGAGGCCTGATCCATACCCACATGCAGAGCGTTGCAGTAATCCAGTCTCGAGGTAACAAAGGCATTAATAACCCTTTCCAGGTCTTTAAAAGATAAAAACGACTTGGTCTTAGCCAATAGTCGTATTTTGAAAAAGCAGGTCTTGACTACAGTACTAACCTGCTTATCAAATTTAAAGGCGCTGTTGAAGGTCACTCCAAGGTTCATAACAGAGGGGAAGATATTTTTATTGAGGGAGCCCAGAATATCAATCGGGGAGACTGTTGGTTGGGGTCCAAAAAAGATGACCTCGGTCTTACTCTTATTAAGGGTGAGGAAGTTTTGGCTCAGCCAGGATTTAATCTCTATTAAGCAGTCCTTCAACTGCTGTAATGAGTTGGCATTTTGATTGAGAGGCAGATAGATCTGTACATCATCAGCGTAACAATGGAAGGGGATATTATGTTTTGTAAGAATTGAACCTAGGGGCAGTATGTACTATAGAAAAAGGATGGGGCTCAGAATCGAGCCTTGGGGAACCCCACAGGTAAGAGGGGCTTTGGCAGAGGAGAAGACACCTAACTGCACTGAGAAGCTACGGTCCGTCAAATAAGACCTGAACCATGCAAGAGCAGAGCCTGTAATGCCTGCGGACTGTTCAAGCCGTGACAACAGGATACTATGATCCACAGTGTCAAAGGCAGTAGTTAAATCTAACAGCACCAAAACAGCTGGGCTGCCTGAATCGGCGGCTAAGAGCAGATCATTAAAAACTCATAAAAGGACTATGCATGGGTTTAAAGCCAGACTGAACTTTTTCATGGATGCCATGCGTTGTTAAAAATGACTGCAGCTGGGCGTAGACTACTCGCTGCAGGGCTTTAGATAAAAAGGGTAGCTGGGAGATGGGGCTGAAATTTGCGAGAACGGAGGGATCGAGATTTTTCTTTTTAAGTAGTGGCTTAACCACGGCATGTTTGAAGGCAGCTGGGACACATCCTGAGCTAAGATAAGTGTTTACAAGCAATAAAACACTTGCTCCAACTGATTCAAAAACATCTCTAAGGAAGCGAGAGGGAATGCTGTCTGAGGTGCAGTTTGTCGGCCGCAGGTGCTTGACTACTTCCGAGAGAGAAGAGAGGAACACAGGCTCAAAATGGTCGAGGACAGCAGGGCACAGAAATGGAGCAGGATCTGGGGTAGCACTAGTATAGGCTAGCCTAAGAGCAGATACTTTTTCGATAAAAAATGTAAGAAATGTATCGCAGAGAGTATAGTTGATGGCACAATTGGAGAAGCATCACAAGGATTAATGATCGAATTGAGGACATTAAAAAGAACTTGAGGTTTATGGCTATTTTTGGAGACTAACAGAGAAATATACTCTGTTTTGGCTGCTTTGACACCCGTCTGATAATCGGAAAGGCAAGCACGAAGAATTTCTAAGGAGACATGAAGTTTATCCTTTTTCCATTTTCTCTCTGCACGCCTACAAGCGCGTCTACAAGCGCGTCTAAAAGCACGAGTACAATCATTGAGCCACGGCTCTGAGAGAACTTTGTTGCGTCTAAGCGTAAAAGGAGCAACGGAATCCAGTATTAGTGTGCATGTCGAATCAAACAAAGAGATAAGCTCATCAGCACTAAAAGCACAGTTCACCTCTAATTTACAAATCGGATAAGTATTAAAAGCATCTGAAAACTGTGAGGCAGTCAAGGGGTAATTATGGTAATGTCTTGTGAGCTGAAGCAATTTCAAATTACATTTGATACTCAAACGTAGATGAGGAGAAACACCAAGTAGCGTACTGTTGTCATAATAGGACTCAACTACAGTTATTGTGTCTTGTGTAGATGAACTTATTGATTTTTCAAAGCTTCTACAAAATGTATCAAACCTTTGCAGTCTGAAAACATTGTCTGGCCTTCTAAATATAGACAAGGTGCTCCAACTCCAACTTTTCTCTCTCTCTCTGTGTCTCTCTCTCTCTCCTCTAAGTTATTTCATACGTTGGTGGGAGAATGTGGTTAAATACTGCAGCTTAGAGCAGAGCTGATATGTTTGTATTTGATTATGTGTGGGAGGGGTGTGGCTCTTGTCCCAACATCTGTATCCTCAGTGAACATGGCTGAGAATGTGAAGAAGAAATGAAAAACTTTGGGATAAAAAAGTAAAAAAGGGGGTTAGCTTCATTTCCAAACACAAAAACACAGAGCACAGAATTAAACTATCACAGTAGATTTGAATAGTTATCAAATACAGTACACACAACCCTGTTGCCGGGTTAGCCTGAGGCAAGTCTGGCTCACTGGATTGGTGTTTGGAAGATGCCATAGGTAATTGTCTCAAAGTGATCTGTCCTATATCTATTCACTACACTTTCGTTTCCTATATTAATTAATTAATGCCAAAGAGAGATAACAATTAAAACAAATATCTGGCAAAGTTCAGGGAAGCTACCGTTGCATCTGCATATGCCAACCCCACATGTGAAGATTTGATGAAGATTATTTGAGTACTAGAGCTTCCCATAAATTGCATTTAAAATTAGGATTTAAGAATTTGTGAAATAAATAAAAGTAATTAATAACAAATTGTAGATCCAAACAACACCTTCACCTTGCTTAAAGGTGGGGTAGGTAAGTTTGAGAAACCAGCTCGAGATACACTTTTTGTTTTTCATTACAGCTCTTAACATCCCAATAGCAATGAATATCTGAAGTGCAAAAAATCCATATAAAATGTAATCTGTGGAAGCCGTGGTGCTCTAAAAAGCACGACCAATCATCTGAGCCGGCCCGGCTAAAGTAACTGGATGGCCTACCTGCCTGTCAGCCTTCCATCTGTGCACAAACTTATCTCGTGCCCTCATTGGTCATGTGCGCGTTCGTGTGTGTTGGAGGAGGGGCTCTGTAAGGAAGTGGCAGATTTTTTCCGGCTGTGTATTTTCAAATTCAAGCGCACTCGAGCTGGTTTCTCCAAAATTACCTACCCCACCTTTAAACATGGGCACAATTGAAGTCAGGTCGGATAGCTTCATTCAATGGGAAGATAGCATTAGGTTTAAGTAATTTGACCAATTATAATTTCATTGTTTTGCAAAACTTCATCAGGTGTTTAATGTGACAGTCCACTAACTCTTGTTTGGAGATGATTATCAGGTTTTTCAAGGTTGTCATATTTTGGGAAAGATAATTTATGAGGGTTGGCGGGGTAGGGAGAAAGTCTCAAAGTTGCCAGTTTGATAGGACTGTAAATGTTTACCTGCCTCGCCTTGTTCACTTAACTAGTTGACTCCAAGACCTAACCCTAACCCTAATCTTCCAGTAGGATGAGCCCCCGTTCACAGCAGGTCAGGGGGCCTCAGAAAGAAAGCCAGTTATCGAAGAAACCAATTTCCCTGCTACAGGGACACGCCCACCAGCGGTTCATTGCTATCAGCCTACTATAAATCATTTCACTACTGTGCACGGGTAAGGGGATCAGACATAATAAGTCCAAGCCGACCCATCTTACTTGCAAACTCCAACAACCTGGTTAAGCTATATTTTGTGACCTTCGACAGATTCATCAATTTGACATTAGGGCTGAAATGGATAACAATGTTCCTAAAGTTGGTTGGGTCTCTTGCTTCTCCCTATGTGATACCAGCACCCTAAAATGTGTCTCAATGTCATTAACTCTGACCAATAGTAATGCTGAATTGATCCATGCTTTCTGGTACTTTGTACTCAGAATACTTGGTTTTAAATGGAACATTGGTTATCAGAGATATTGGGTGTGAATTTATCTTTTTCAATATCTATTTTTATATCAGGACAGGACAACAAAACTAAAATCCATTAAGTGGTAACGATGAGATAATACTATTGGAGCAAGATACTGTACACTGTCTTCTCATGGTGTGATACATGATATACTGAAAGGGGTAAACAAAGTCTTGCTCTGACATGGTGTCTCTCCGTGTCCCTCAGCGTCTGTGAGTGTGTGTCTGTAAGTGTGTGTCGTGGGATTGTTGGATGTGTGTACAGTGGGTTCACATTTCAGGTTGCACTCTGGGAAATGACAGGCCACCTCAGCTTCATAAAAACGTGATTGTTTTCAGGGGAAAGCTGAGAGTGCAAACTGACAGGAGAGTAGGAGGGAAGCTCGGGTCACAATGTCTCAGTTCTTTTTTCCCGTCTGACATATTCTCTCCAGCCTGTAAAACACCAACTCCCACTGAGAACTCACTCTTTTTCTCTGCTCACCACCTCATATACTTTTTATTTGATGTTTTCATGAGCCTATATTGGTGATTTACACAACCGTGCCTTTCAGCAAGACAGTTTTACAAGACCCTAGTCTACCAAGATACTCTGAGGCAGTTAGGACTTCCAAACATCTCCCCCACTGTTACTTTCCTTTTGAAACTGGAACCCTCGTTTTACTTTGCATAAATGACTTCAGTGGCAAGGAATAGTTTATTTGGATTTAATAAGACTCTTCCTGCCTTCCTTCCTTTCCCACCATACTTTATTGGACTGTGTGATGTGAACCTACAGGTCTTTTCCATGCAGGTGAATTGCTACCAATAAATACCACCCCAATACAATAGCCTCCTCTACCCTCTAGGCACTTAAAAGCCACACACACACACGCGCACACGCACACGCACGCACACACACACACACACACACACACACACACACACACACACACACACACACACACACACACACACACACACACACACACACACACACACACACACACACACACACACACACACACACACACACACACACACACACACACACACACACACACACACACACACACACACACACACGGCTATGAATCCAAGTGCCACTGTCAAGGCAAAATTAAAATGTAATCAAATTATTTGGCTCATGACCATATACCTGTTCCTGCAAAGCTAAAGACATTGCCATCATAAGTTTGTCTAAAGAAAAGCAATATTGAAAAATGTAGATGATCAATGAATCCTTACAGTTATTGCTTTTATTTCTTTAGGCGAAAATGCCAAAAAGTGTGAGTCTCTAATTTGAGAGGAAACTGAACTCTCTGGGTTGTTGACTGTTGCTCAGCCAGAACAAAATATTTAAAAATGATAGCTTGGACTCTTAGAAACTGAGATGACCATACTTCACAAGTTTTATAGACCAAAAACGTATTTAATGCAGAAAAAAAAAACATGAATTGATATTGTTATACATCCATATAGAAAATTAAAAGATACCAAGTTTTAGTCTGCTTTCGTAATCAAAATCGCAACAAGCCCTTAACACATATAACTAAGTGGGTTGTGTTTCGTAGCTTCTCTCTTTTATGGGCAGGTTCTGGAGACGCCTGAACATTTTGCTTTCTTTTTCACAGTCCCAAACTACATAATAAAATGCCACCGAGATATTGACAGAACTGTCATACAAGTCGGTACAAACACAATTCAGAAACAGCAGTCCAAACTGTTAACACAAAACTTTAACAATCTCTTTCTGTCCCTAAACGGTCCCTTTGCAATATTTACATCTCCGACCCAACCCCCACCCCGGCCGAAGAATGGTTAAAATACATTTTTTGGACCTCAGGCCGGAATCGAACCTTGGTCCTCGTGGGCGGTAGTGAACTGTTACAAGCGGAGACTCGCAACGGCGGTGGACTTTCACAGCGCCGCTGCGCCGGAGCCGCCGGAGACTCACAACGGCGGGTGTTTGCGGCGGCGGATGCGGTACCGGCACAGCGGCGCTGTGAAAATCCACGGCCCACCTGAGCCAGTGGCCCACCAATGACAGCGGCCACCGGGAAAACAGTGTTGCAGTGGGGAAGAAAAGCAATGTGGAGCGGCACCTCACCACTTCATAAGGAGTTTAACCGTGACACTTTTCGAAATCCCGTTTGTCCCCCCACTTTACAAATAGGACTATGTTTATTATTATTTTTTAACGCAAGCCGTCATCGACACGGAGGAGCACACGGCCTCTGTTACCTCATTCACACCAACGCAACTCCGGTTCAAGCTCCGTGCTAGAGCTTTTCAGGTTCAGAACTGGTTCTTCGGTTTAGCTCCGGCTCTTTTCACACTGCCCAGAGTCCGACTGGTGCTGCGTCATTGCGTCATTGTTTGCGTCATGACGTAACTGTTTGCGTGCCTGCTTCATAAAGCCAAACCGTGCAGAAACCCCTCACAGCTGACACCGACAACAACAACAATGGCTGATTGTGCTCCAGCTTCTTCGGAAGACCAGATTCCCAGTAGGTAGCTGGTCTCTTCTGTGGACCACTGCTGCTTGTTAAGTTTCTCCATCGTTGTGTACAAGCTGGATAAAACGCGGGCTTTTTGTTGTTGTTCAGGAGTTGATCCTGCCCCTGCCCCCGCCTCGACGTAAGCGTGACGTATGCGGTGCTTTGGCTCTAGCCGTAACAAAATTATGCTTGAAACTAACCGGATTCTGGAGCTAAGAGGCTGCTCCGCTGCGGTGTGAACAGGAAAACCCGGTGCTTTTCAAGCTCCAGCTCCGAACCGGCCCTGAAACATCGTTGGTGTGAATGAGGTATGTGGGTGAGCGAGCGAGCGAGCGAGAGAGAGAGAGCGAGAGCGAGAGCGAGAGCTAGAGACTGCACACCTTTATCTATTTAATATAGCCTAGTTGTAAAAAATAAAGTAAGAAATCATTCCAATGTGTAAAAAAAAAACAGTTTAAAAGGGGAGTGATTAGTAAAATATGCATAAATAAAAAGAAAGAATGCTATAGGTAACATAAGATAAGAATAAACAAGTTTAAATGATTTGTTATTGGTTGTGATCATATTCTAAAGATGTTTGGATTATTGAAAAGTATACAGCTCTCTTTCATCTGAGTGTTGAGAGCTGTATCCATAAATTAATTTTGGTGCACCAGATTGATGCTTTTAACTTCAACATTTAAAAAAAAAAATCTTCCTGGGGGTGCATGCCCCCGGACCCCCCTAGAGGAGGTGAGGCCCGTCCACCCCCAAATAAAGCAGGTTAAAATAATTAAATTGAATACATGTTCTTTTAGTAAACACTGAAAACGGGTCCAACAGACCCAAACAGCACACAAAGGTTAAAGGTAAGCATATAATAATGTTAAAATGTGCTAAATATATACACTGCAAAAAACAAAAAAAGGAGTAAAAGTAGCTCCCGACTTGTTTTATTTTTTGAAAGTAGCCCTCATCCTAACAAAGGTTGGAGACCCCTGTTATAGAACGATACATTTGACAATTTTAAGCTTGACATTTTATTGGAGCGATGAGGAACAGTGGGGAATGGCAGAAAAAGTTTGAGAACCACTGGATACAGCGTCTATCATCCTAGTGTTCCCATGTCCATCTGTCCATCTGTTCATCATCACAACACACCCATCCATCGTCATCCGTCAATTATGTTTACCCAGTAGTACTATTCTGTCCTGCCGTGGTTCCAAGACAAAGAGGTACACCTTTAACCATGCTTGGACCTTTCAAAGGTATATTAACGCTGCTGTTAGAATCCCAACCCAATCATTACATGTGAGTCATCCCAGAGACTTGGTCAAAAAATACAATTCAAGGTAAAAATGGTGTTCCTCTATGTACTGCACACTATACAGTTGGCTGACGATAAAGTAATCTCTTATCTGAAATCTTCTCTTCGTTCAATCCTGTTGAAGAGATCTACAAGTAGACACAAATTTGCCCTGGAAGTGACTGACCTACAAATTGACCGACATCCCAATCTCCAGCTTACATATTCAATTCTATCTAAATGTGCAATAAAGCAAGCAGAAAGTGCCTCCATTCAAACTATGTCCCTCTGCCCATTTGTCCTTGAGATGAATGATCCACTTCTGAATTGATGAGGCTATTCTGGTCATGGAGAGCCGCTCCAGTTTGTTAGCATCACACCGTGTATGTCTTCCTGAGACATAGAAAGACAGAGTTTCAGTGGATCTCTTAGGGATACGCATTCATTATGAACTACTCTTATCCTCAGAGTCTACTAGGAGGAATCAAATTAGGCCACTCTGTCTTTACTGACACACTTAAGGCCGTACCTCCCTACTGATGACTGCTGGAACATGTAATGTGGAGCTCTAGATATGAAGATACTTTCCGTGTGATTATTTGTGTGTGTAGGCAGGGCATCTATTTACTGCTAATGTCCTCCATGGTGATGTCTTGTCTTCTTGCATGTGTGTGTTAATAGAATATGTGATGAGGTAGAGGAAAATCACTCATGTGAGACAAAGAGAGAAGAGGTTCCCTCTCTTGAAGCGGAGAGAATGGGAACGACATCGGCCAGAGGTCTAATGCTTACATTGTAACCATGTTTTTCTCAATTAGAAGAATATTTCTACATTTGGTTATACATTAAATTCTTATGGAAAACTTGGGTGTCACAGTAAGTGGAAACTTCTTTTAAAAAAGGGGCTTGCCGACCGCACTATGATTATGTTTAAAAAGCACCTGTGCCGACATGGAGTCAGTACAGAGCCGTTTTATTGCTGGTCATTTCAATGCGGTGTAAGAGCTGAAGAGATAATCTCTTCACTCATAGAACCAAGGTTTCATGTTACCACGTTCTCTGACTCGACTACATTACATAATCAATATGTACAGAGTAATTATAAAAAACGCCCCGAGAGGAGACATAAACACATGCCCAAGTGTTGACACCTACACATCGTCTAGAAATCAGATCAAGCTGCAGTGTGTTTGGAAGCAGATTAATCCTATTAGAGCAGGGCTTGTCAGCAATGCCCAGTAACCAAGCATCAGGTTGCAACAACAACCTCAGCCCGGCTTCTTTTCATCTCATTGGATTTACCAGCTAAGCTTGCAAGCAGAGTAACCCCTGTCCAACAGGACTTTCACTGGAAATAGTATTTAGCATGCAGTAAGTAAGCATAGAACCTATTTACTGTTGTACCGTTTGTACTTGTGTTGATTTGGTTATTTCCCATACTATAACTGTCTTTGTGATCTGTTGTATTGAGCTTATTGGTAATGCAAGTTAGTTGTTAGTATAGTAGAGACCCAGAGTAGGTCTGTCATGATAATTAATTTTGTTGGACGATACATTTTCCCGGAAATTATTGCGATAAATGATAATATTGTCGGCACCATTGTAAGACCATTTTAGACCACTGACATAATGATAATATATAATAATAATTCAACGCCATCCTTTCAAACATAACTTTGTTATGAAATGTGAAATAATATTAAAATATATAAATGATATATAATAAATAAAACAAATACATTTAATTATAACAAATTAATTAAAATCACACACATTTCATTTCAAACCTTTATTTATACAGATAAATCCCATTGAGATCATTGATCTCTTTTTCAAGGGAGACCTGCTCAAGTAGTTCCACATGAAACATAAAAACATAAATAGAACAACAAAAGGACATCATACAGCATCATTTACATAATTATCCACATACACAGGTACCAACAGCTTTCGATTGACTAGCATCCAACCGAGCTTTAAAAACATTTAGTGGCACCAGATTGTTCAGTTTCCATTTAATTTGCAGACTATTCCAAGACAGAGGAGCTGCGCATCTAAAAGCTGTCTTCCCTAAGACAGTCCTAGCAGTTGGCACATTTAATAAAACCACAGCATTCGAGCCACTTACAATTTTCCGTGAGATCAGGGAGCAGATATAAGATGGAAGTTTCCCTAATATGGCTTTGTATATAAAAATGTACCAGTGACTGAGCCTCCGTACAGTTAGTGAAAGCAAACCAGCCCTTGCATACAGGGTACAGTGATGGGTTAATGCTTTACAGTTTGTCACAAATGTCAGTGCACTGTGATACGCAGCATCTAACTTGACCAGGCAATTGGCAGGTGCATTCATATACATCAAATCACCATAGTCCAGCACAGGTAAAACGGTCACAGTGACTAGCCTTTTCCTGGCCTCAAGCGAGAAACAGGACTTGTTCCTGTAGAAGAAACCTAGTCTAACCCTCAGCTTTTTAAGCAGGTTATTGACATGAAGTTTAAAAGTGAGACAATCATCAAGCCAGATACCAAGGTATTTGTAACAGGTAACCACTTCAAGTTTTATTCCTTGCGTAGTTACAATATCTAAAACAGGCTCTGGTGTCTTTTTAGCTTTAGAAAAGAGCATTACCTTGGTTTTATCCACATTTAAAAGAAGCTTTAGTTCAGAGAGCTGAGTCTGAAGTGTTAAAAACAGCCTGTAATTTAACACCAGCCTCCTTAATGGAGGGACCTGCACAGTACATCACAGTATCATCCGCATAAAAATGTAAAGTAGCTTCATCCACATTTTCACCTAAACTGTTGATGTAGATCGAGAATAAAAGTGGACCTAAAACAGAACCTTGGGGAACACCATTTGCAATGTTCAACCACTCAGAAGACAGCCCATCAAAATGAATACATTGGGACCTTTCAGAGAGGTAGTTTACAAACCACCCCACTGCATGGCTGGACATGCCAATACTGGCTAGCCTCTGCTTTAAGATGCGATGATCGACGGTGTCAAACACTTTTGAAAGGTCAATAAATAGAGCTGCACAACTCTGCTTATTATGTAAAATACTCGCCACATCATTCACCACTTTCATTGTGGCAGTGATGGTGCTGTGTTGCTTTCTGAAGCCTGACTGATGTTTAGACAGGATGTCATTTGTACATAAAAACACCTTTACCTGTTCACTCACTAAGCGTTCAAGAACCTTAGCCAGAACTGACAACTTAGAGATTGGCCTATAGTTATTTAATAAGGTGGCCTCCCCTCCTTTTAGCAAAGGCAGGACATACGCTGACTTCCATACTTTTGGAATTGTGTTTGAGCTGAGGGAGAGGTTAAAAAGAGTAGTGAGAGGTGGAGCAATAAAATCTGCAGCTATCTTTAAAAAGAAAGTTTCTACGTTGTCCAGGCCAGCCGGTTTCTTAGGATCTAACTTGGTTAAAGCTTCACGAACAACATCAACAGTAAAAGGGGTAAAACTAAAAGGGTTTTCTAACACACGTTTTTCAGAGTCACATACTGCAGTGTTCACAGAAGCAGAGTTAGTGACGGAATCAAATAGAGAACCACAGGACACAAAATGCTCATTAAAGCAATTTAGCATAGTAGCCCTGTCCGATATAGTGCCAGATGCTGTGGTAATGCACGGAGGTAGCTCATTACGGATATCGCCGGTGGATAACGATTTAATGGCTTTCCAACATTTTCCAGGATTATTCAGATTCTTTGTGGTTACTGACAGATAGTACTTTGATTTGCGATGTGAAGCTATTCCTTAGCTGCCTAAAACACAGCCATTCTACCTCTGAGCCTGATTTCCTAGCCTTTTCCCAGGCCTTGTTTCTCTCATGAAGGAGACTGGACAGATTAGCAGAAAACCAAGGATTGTCTCGTCCCTTTACTCTAAATTTACGCAGGGGTGCATGTCTATCAATGATCTCCATAAAACCAAGATAAAAATAAGACCATGTGGTTTCTACATCAGCACACAGATCGATTTTACCCCGATCAAAATCAAACAGATCATGCACAAAACCCTGCTCCACAAAATGTTTTTTGTCTCTCTTAATGAAAATGCAAGGTTTAACCTTTTGGACCTTAGTGTCCCTAATTGTGGCTACAACACAGTGATCGCTCAGATCATTTGCAAATACTCCCACAGATGAATATTAATGGGGAACATTAGTTAAAATTAGGTCAATTAGGGAGGATTTATTAGGGAACTTAATGTTAGGGCGAGTCGGACTGTCAACAATCTGAGTAACATTTAAAGAGATACAAAGGTTTTTAAAATCCTCTGACACTGCAGTTAACCAGTCCCAGTTAACATCTCCAAGTAGCACTATTTCCTTGTAGTCTAGTTGTGATAAAAGATTTGCAAGTGAAGACAAGGAGTCTTTGACAGCTGAGGGGGGTCTGTAACAACTCACTACCATGACCTGTTGACCCTTTGCCACTTCTATATTTATGGCTAAAAATTCAAATTGCTTACTGATAGATTTGGAAACTAATGTGGTTACACTGAACTTATTCTTAACATAAATGGCAACGCCACCACCTTTATTAGGCCGGTCGGTACGATACACATTAAAACCATTTAAGGCAATGTCAGAGGCCAAAATAGAAAACAAAAAAGACAAACATATTTTGTCAAGCAGATTGTCTGTGACAAGGCAACCGGTAATTGTTTGAGCAACACATCCGAACCTTTGCAGGGGATGCCCACTGCGGGTGGCAGAACAGACCTTAATCCAGTAGACTCCTCAGAATGACTAGAGATCTTCTCATAGTCCAAAACAGTTAACAGGCACAGCAGAATCCCGATATGGGCCATTTTCCCAGACCAGCACACAGTATCCGCAATGTTCCTGGAGCAAAATCAGCACAGCAGCAAAGGACAGGCGAAAACAGCAGCGTGGAAGCGCTCCGGTCCCTCCGTGGTATCCCCGGGGTGAAAGCAGACCTCTGCAACAGCAGAACCGGGACAGGTGGAAAGCAGGCCCCAGCCGTGGTAAAATCCTCCTCCGCACAGCAGCACACGCCCGGTGGAAGCAGGCCAAGCCCGAAGCGTGGATCCACTCCGTCTCTCCGCGACGACTCCGGGGTAAAAACCTCTCCAGTACAGCTGTATTCTACAGGTGGGAGCAGGCCTCCGTAGATCGCAGATCGAAGGCAGCAACAGGTGGAGCCGCTCCGTCTCTTCGCGACGAGCAGGCCTCCGTAAATCGCAGATCGCATGCAGCAACAGGTGGAGCCGCTCCGTCTCTTCGCGACGAGCAGGCCTCAAATCGCAGATCGCATGCAGCAACAGGTGGAGCCGCTCCGTCTCTTCGCAACGTCTCCGGAGGAAAAACACCTCAGTACAGCCGTACTCGACAGGTGGGAGTAGGCCTCCGCAGATCGCAGACAACTAAAACTACTACTTGTATAAGCAGGGATGGCTAAAAGTTTGTAAGCAGGAGAGCTAGATGCTAACAGATAAGTGCGAGCCTGTAGAAATTGCGACTGCCTCCAATGACAGCACTGCCTCCAATGTTTAGAAAAAAGGTGACACAACCAAAACAATCAATTAAATAGACTCAGGCTGGAAAACAGAGCTCTCTCTCTCATATATATATAAATACATAAATACATATGAGCACACATTGTCTCCCAAGAAAAAAAACCCTCCTTAAAACAACAGTCAAGTGTACAGTCCACTGTCCATACAAAGACCCAGATGCCTCAACAGGCCATATCCAAATCTGTATTTCAAAGATTTTGAGCCCGTGTTTGCTCCCAGCTGGGAAAACAGAATGGGTAGGTTGTGTTTCAGGTGCAGTTTAAAGTTGGTCGTATTGCTAGCTTTTGTTGCTACCTTTTTAAAACAAATGCAACACACCCATTCAAGTCTGTAGGTTCGCCTCGTTGAAATATTCCCACACCGGAGATGTGGTTTTGCAACCACTTCCATCCATCCATCCATCCATCCATCCATCCATCCATCCATCTTCTCCCGTTTATCCGTGGTCGGGTCGCGGGGGTAGCAGTTCCAGCAGAGAGCCCCAAACGTTCCTTTCCCTGGCGACATCAACCAGCTCTGACTGGGGGATCCCAAGGCGCTCCCAGGCCAGAGAAGATATATAATCCCTCCACCTGGTCCTAGGTCTACCCCTTGGTCTCTTCCCAGCTGGACGTGCCTGGAACACCTCCCTAGGGAGGCGCCCAGGTGGCATCCTAACTAGGTGCCCGAACCACCTCAACTGGCTCCTTTCGACGCGAAGGAGGAGCGGTTCAACTCCGAGTCCCTCCCGGATGACCGAACTTCTCACCTTATCCCTAAGGGAGACACCAGCCACCCTGCGGAGAAAACCCATCTCGACCGCTTGTATCCGCAATCTCGTTCTTTCGGTCATGACCCATCCTTCATGACCATAGGTGAGGGTAGGAACGAAAATGGCCCGGTAGACAGAGAGCTTTGCCTTCTGGCTCAGCTCCCTTTTCGTCACAACGGTGCGGTAAAGCGACTGCAGTACCGCTCCCGCTGCTCCGATTCTCCAGCCCATCTCACGCTCCATTGTTCCCTCACTCGAGAACAAGCCCCCGAGATACTTGAACTCCTTCACTTGGGGTAAGGACTCATTCCCTACTTGGAGTGGACAGTCCATCAGTTTCCTGCTGAGAACCATGGCCTCAGATTTGGAGGTGCTGATCCTCATCCCAGCCGCTTCACACTCGGTTGCGAACCGATTCAGTGAGTGCTGAAGGTCGCAGACCGATGAAGCCATTAGAACCACATCATCTGCAAAAAGCAGTGATGCAATCCTTAGTCCACCGAACTGCAGACCCCCTCCCCCACGACTTCGCCTAGAAATCCGATCCATGTATATTACAAACAGGATTGGTGACAAAGCGCAGCCCTGGCGGAGGCCAACCCTCACCGGAAATGGGTCCGACTTACTGCCGAGGACCCGGACACAGCTCTCGCTTTGGGAGTACAGAGATTGGATGGCCCTGAGTAGAGACCCCCTCACCCCATACTCCCGCAGCACCTCCCACAGTAACTTCCTGGGAACTCGGTCATACGCCTTCTCCAAGTCTACAAAACACATGTAGACCGGATAAGCGTACTCCCAGGCCCCCTCCCGGATCCTTGCGAGAGTAAAAAGCTGATCCGTCGTTCCACGACCAGGACGGAATCCGCATTGTTCCTCCTCAATCTGAGGTTCGACAATCGGCCTGACCCTCCTTTCGAGTACCTTAGAGTAAACTTTCCCGGGGAGGCTGAGTAGTGTGATGCCTCTATAATTGGCACACACCCTCTGATCCCCCTTTTTGAAAAGGGGAACCACCATTGCAACCACTTCCATTTAACTTCAAATTCCCCTCGAGTAAGTCACACGTTGTCTCTTGCTTGTCTCTATATTATTAATGTGGCTGCTACACTGCTGCACACGGAGTTTCCTGACTTGGCTGTGTCATGGGCTGTGTGTAAGCCCCGCCCCTCGCAGCGCGCTAGGCTGGCCAACACGTTCTCACTCCCAACCCGTCACATGTTGACGGACAGTCAGGGCCCCTCTCCGTCATTCTATTACGCACAGGGTACCCCTTGAGAGTCAGTTTTCAATGGGCAGGGCGTCCCATAGACCTTCATCGACCTCCCATAGCATTGATAATAGACGCCATGAGAACGATCCCCGGCAAATGCTCTACCACGACGGTCGGTTGTTATTGTCAATATTAATATAATAATAATTTATTTTTTAATAGTCACACTCGATTTCGCCGATTGTCTTGTTGCCCCAGCTGGTTGACACCTCTTTTAGCAGAAACAAAGGCTACATTAATGTAGGCTATTAAATCAATGTTAATCCATGTGTGTGGTTGCCAGGCAATGCAATAATTTACAAACTCTTCAACTACAACCTAATTATATTTAAAAACATTTTAGAAGGCCTCACGAAATACTTTAATGTAAATTAAAATGTAAATGTGAAGGGATGTGTGTAATGTGGTGATTGACATTATTCACCCACGGATCTATGGGTTGGGGTATTGTTCCGCACAGACATTTTAGTTAACCGGACTTCCTGTTGATGTCAAATCCGAAAACATTTAAAAAAAATAAAATAATACTTTATTCCGAGTTTGCTTGCTTTTCTCTTCAGAGGTCATCACATAACGGCATTGTAATACACGGTTCGGCTGCATTAAATATTACATATCTGCTGTAGTTCGCTATTTATAGAACCCTGCTGAGAAGACTTCTAGACAGACAGGAATAGCTGCCGCCAAAACTGAATATGTGACGTGGATCATAAATATATCAGAAATTAAACTAAATCTTCAATTTCTCTTCACAATATAAGTCTCCTTGCAGTATCAATACTAATTCAGCTGACTTTTATATTTGATCCAATCGGTATATTGGTATATTTACACCATAACGGACCACAGCTGATAGAAAGGGACACCTGGTGGTTAAAGCAAGTTATTGAAATTTATCATTTTTATTATTAGCTATTAATAGGAGACACAGACAGACAAACTAATAAGGCTTTATTTAAACATTAAAGAATACTTTAGGTTAAGGTCTTATTTTGAATAAGAAAAAAGCTTTGGGGGTATAAATATTAAGCCTGACAAAGTACTAATATATTGCTTTCCTTCAATGTTAACTACTGTATGTTTAAGCACTTATTTTTAACTGATATTATACATATGCATTATACTCTTATAAGATGTATGTAGATAGTATAAGAAATGTGCAGAATACGGCAGTTTAATGGTGGAGGTATACACATATTGATAGATGTCTTGTAATGCACTGTTGAGGAACCTGTGATCCAAGTTCTTCATCTCCAACCTTGTCAGGTATTGAATATTCAATAAATAAAGAACACAGAATTATTAAATATAAAACACAGAATTTGTGTGATTATACTAAATGATTTACAAATAAACACCACTGCATATTTACAACTGTTACACATGCTGATGTAACGCAAATGTTTCCAACTTGGGATCAATAAAGTATATCTTATCTTAAGATGATTGATGGCTACTGCCATATTTGCAAAATGTGCCTCTGAACTTTGACAAGTGCATGTTTCAGGCTTATCAATTAACAACAGGAGGGGTCACATACATAAGACCAGCTGTTAAATAAAGCTCTTCTGACCTTAGCTGGCATGTGGGTATATAGTAATGCTGCCCATTATGGGCACACGCAATTTCCACCCATTTATTAATGATATGTTTTAAATTTGAGTGTTTCCTATCCCCTAAACCTCCAGGGATGTACACAGTTTAATACTGGCAACTTCTTATTATGGGAAATACGAAAACGTCTTTTAAAACTACAACTCCCAGTAGAGACGTGCCATAGAGAACATGTTGCGAAACACAATAGCCAGCATGTGTAGTTCTGGGGACGGGGTGGGGGAGGGGGGGACAGGGTGGACCCGTTCAAATCCAGTTTTGGACAGTCTGCCGTGGTTCCATCCCATTTCAAGTGCTGTTCGACGCTCGGCGTAACCCTCGACGCAACCCTCGGCGCACACTCAAACATCCAATCACAGAGCTTGAGGACTATCACAGGGTTTGTCAAGCGAATACTTACTTCCGGGTGTAAAATTCTCTAAAGCAACTACTATGAGCTTCTCTGACCCTCGGTCCTGACGGACTCCAACTTGTGTTTATTAATCAAACAAATAAATAAACACAAGGATAATTATGTGTTATTGTTGAGTAAATAACAGTGTGTGGTTTAGAAAAGAATACAAAAAAAACAATGAAACAATACATATTTCAGTTTTCTGAGCCCCTACTCTCCCCCTAACTGACGGCAACAAAAGTCCTACATTATTCAATTAAAATAAAGAAGTAAACACAATAAGTGTGTGTAGTAACTCACAGGAGGCTTCTTGTGAGCATAGAGGAGTTTATTGGTTTCTGGTAGAACCGAACTGCGACTCAGGTTCACCACATACTTAGCATGACAAACTAGTCCACAGTTATTCTTCTATGCTTATTGAACCGCAACAACTTCAATGTCGCAGTGCCAGCTAGTGGACTGGTGAACTAACATGCAATATATATGTGACCTTACAACATCCCCTTCCCCTCAAGCAGGTTATATACATCCAACATGAACATTGTAACACTCTAACATTTTAGTTTTTTTTAAACCTAACAGGTGACTCACAACAGTATTATCTATTCCCTTCTTAGCTCAGCTGGAAGTCTTTGAGGTAATTGGGTAACTTAGTCTCTCTTTTTGACTGTCTCTTCCCTGGACTTGTATTTTCCACAGTACCATGGACCCTCTCTGCTGCTGCAGCTTCTGTAGCTGCTGGCTCTTCCAACTCGTTCCCACTGAGCACCACATTCTCAACGTCCTGCCATGTCTCTCCTTTTTCGGCTGCCTGACTTAGCTGAGTCGAGTCAGTCTGTTGTCTTTCATGGTCTTTTTCTGGTCTTTGGTGGTGAGCATGAATCTGGTCCACATGTCTCCTGACTACTCTCCCATCACCCAGCATCACTGTATATGACACTGGCCCTGTCACTGACTCTATGATTGCTGGAATCCACTTGGGTCCAAGACTGAAGTTTCTCGTCAGCACTGAGTCTCCTGTTTTGAACCACCACCCCTTTGCCTTTTTGTCATGATCTCTTATTTGTCTTTCCTGTTTTTCTTTCACCTTCATGCACATATCTGGATGAATTGAATCCAAACAGCAACGCAGCTCTGCTGGTGACAGACCTGTTGTAGCCTGAGGAGTCACACAATAACTAAATAACACTCTGGCTACCTTGGCTGTCAGTGTGCCTTCTGGAAATGTTTTCATCATCCTTTTAAATGTCTGTACCCCTCTCTCTGCTAACCCGTTACTGGAGGCATGATAGGGTGCTGAGGTCACATGACGGATACCATTTCTTTTAAGAAAATCTTTGAACTCTGTGCTGATGAAACAGGTGCCATTATCAGACACCAACAATTCAGGCAGTCCATGGTTACTGAAACTGGTACGCAGGCACTCAATTGTAGTGGCTGAAGTTGCAGAATTGACTGGAACCACATCCATCCATTTTGAGTGTGCATCGATGAGCACAAAAAACATCTTCCCCATGAATGGCCCAGCATAATCCACATGAATACGACTCCAGGGCTTATCAGGCCAATCCAAGTGGTGTAACGGAGCAGGTGCCAGAACATTTCGGTGCTCTTGACATGTTATACAGGACTTGACAGTATCCTCTACATCCTTGTCGAGCTTTGGCCACCATACATAGCTCCTATCCAGTGCTTTCATCCTGGACACCTGGGCACAATAACTCTTGCGCCCCACAACACACACCCATTTTGGATACTGAGTTCATGTTTCCTCGATGCATAAGGGCCAAACTCAATCTCTTTTAATTCTGATGACCATCCTCTGTGTACCAATTCCCGCACCCGTGAGAGTACTGGATCCTTGTCTGTCCATACTTTCACTTCGTCAGCAGTCACAAGTGTGATGTCAGAACCCTCCAGCATGAGAACCCTCTCTTCTGGCCTGCCCAGGTCAGGTTTCTCTGGTAGGGGCAGGCGGCTCAGTGCGTCTGCATTGTTGTGGTACTTCCCTTCTTTGTACACTATGGTGTATTCATAGGCTCTCAAGGTCACGGCCCAACGTTGGATCCTCGGTGATGCCATTTGGGGTACTGCTCGTATCTCACTGAAAATTGATAACAGGGGCTTGTGATCCGTCACAATAGTAAACTTCCGTCCATAGATGTACTTGTGGAAGCGTTTTATTCCAAAAATAACTTTCCTTGTCAAGTTGTGAGTAGTTTTTTTTTTCTGCAGCATTTAATGTCTGTGATGTAAATTCAATGGGTCTTGCAGTTCCATCTGGCATGCGATGTGAGAGCACAACACCTAATCCATATGGTGATGCGTCACATGATAGCACAATGTCCTTCTCTGGGTCATAATGCACCACCACTTCAGTTGACTGCATCATGTCTTTTGACTTTTCAAACGCTGTCTGTTGTGCATCTTCCCACTGCCACTTTGTGTCTTTTTTTAGCAGTTTGTGCACTGGAGCAAGGATGGTTGACAGACTGGGCAGGAACTTGTTATACTAGTTTAACAGTAGATATGCTTTGAGCTCTGTCACAGCCAACTCCCACCTGTCGAGTACGGCTGTACTGTGGTGTTTTTCCTCCGGAGACGTCGCGAAGAGACGGAGCGGCTCCACCTGTTGCTGCCTGCGATCTGCGGAGGCCTGCTCGTCGCGAAGAGACGGAGCGGCTCCACCTGTTTGCTGCCTGCGATCTGCGATCTACGGAGGCCTGCTCCCACCTGTAGAGTACGGCTGCACTGGAGAGGTTTTTACCCCGGAGTCGTCGCGGAGAGACGGAGTGGATCCACGCTTCGGGCTTGGCCTGCTTCCACCGGGCGTGTGCTGCTGTACGCAGGAGGATTTTACCACCGCTGGGGCCTGCTTTTCACCTGTCCTGGTTCTGCTGTCGCAGAGGCCTGCTTTCACCCCGGGGATACCACGCTGCTGCTTTCGTCTGTCCTTTGCTGCTGTGCTGATTTTGCTCCAGGAACATCGCGGTTTCTGTGTGCTGGTCTGGGAAAATGGCCCATATCGGGATTCTGCTGTGCCTGTTAACTGTTTTGGACTATGAGAAGATCTCTAGTCATTCTGAGGAGTCTACTGGATTCAGGTTTGTTCTGCCACCCGCAGTGGGCATCCCCTGCAAAGGTTCAGATGTGTTACACAAACAATTACCGGTTGCCTTGTCACAGACAATCTGCTCGACAAAATATGTTTGTCTTTTTTGTTTTCCTGCGATGATGGTTCTTCAGGACTGCTTCTTAAGCTCTAATCACACTCTCGCAGACTTTTCCGGTGATTCTAAATTAGATGACAATGTATGTGTGTTGCTTAAGAGGAAAAGATGCCTGTTTTTGTTGTTGTTATTACAGTCAGGAAATGTACAACCTAACTCTGGTCCGCCCAGTAGAAGTAGTCAGATCGCTACTCCTGCTGATTTTAAAGCTAGGTCTGGGTTGGGTTTCATCCACTTGAATGTGCGCAGTCTGTTAGGTAAACTAGATTTTGTCCGTATCTGGGCGAGCTCGACTGACGCTGACGTCATTGTTTTATCAGAAACATGGCTAAACAAATCTATTTTGGCCTCTGACATTGCCTTAAATGGTTCTAATGTGTATCGTACCGACCGGCCTAATAAAGGTGGTGGCGTTGCCATTTATGTTAAGAATAAGTTCAGTGTATCCTAGGGGTGTAACGGTACACGTGTGTACCGAAGTGTACCGAACGAATATAACGTTAAACGTAAAAAAATGAGAACGTGAACAACTTCTTGGAAGTAATCTCAGGTGCTGCATCGCAGCATTCAGAGTAATTTGCTCCCATTGTGTTCAACGCGTCATAGAGCGAGAAAGTCATTTCATTGGACGAGCTGGTCACAGGGATGCGTTCAAATGTAGTCAGTAATTTGAGAAACTATCAAAATGGCGAACGCAGATAAAGTTGAGCTCGAAAATCCTCCAGCATCATTGAAGTCTCCGGTTTGGGAACATTTTGGTTTCGCAGTTATGTACAAGGATGACGGACAAAGACAGGTGGACCGAACCAAAGTTGTTTGTCGGCATTGTTAAACTAAAATTGGTTACGCGGCTGGCAATACATCAAACTTGCACACTCATTTGAAAAGGCATCACCCGAACGTGAATATCACCGGTACCAAAAGACTGAAGTGCAAACCCAACTCCCACTAGCATTTAAGCCTCCACCACTCGCAAAAACTTCAGACCGAGCCAAAGTTATTACAAACGGCAAATATCCTTATGTTGCCATGTTAGCAAAGCGCTACCTGGCTGTATCTGCTACCTCTGTCCCTAGCGAGAGGGTGTTCTCCACAGCAGGAGACGTTGCTAGTGCCAGCAGATCTGCCCTTTCGGCAAGCAATGTGGACAAGTTCATCTTTCTTTAAAAAAACATGAAAATACAATGACAAACAAGTCCTAATGTCAAACTGGCTGCTTAGGTACTAGTACAGTACAGTTCAAACACAGATTATTTCAGTTCATCGAAAAGCTGCACCTTAATGTTTATTTTATTATATTTTATATTTATTTGAGTGAATATTCATAGTTTAATAATAATTAAAAACACAAAACTAATAGTTTATGTTTTGTGAGTACTAGTACAGTAAAGTTCAAATACAGATTATTTCAGTTCATCGAAATGCTGCACCTTAATGTTCATTTTATTATATTTTGTATGTATTTGAGTGAATACATTATTCACAGTTTAATAATAATTTAAAAAAAATATGTTGTGTTTTGTGATAATTTTTTCTCCTGTACCGAAAACGTACCGAACCGTGACCTAAAAAACGAGGTATGTACCGAACCGAAATGTTTGTGAACCGTTACACCCCTAGTGTATCCACATTAGTTTCCAAATCTATCAGTAAGCAGTTTGAATTTTTAGCCTTAAATATAGAAGTGGCAAAGGGTCAACAGGTTATTGTAGTGAGTTGTTACAGACCCCCCTCCGCTGTCAAAGACTCCTTGTCTTCGCTAGCAAATCTTTTATCGCAACTAGACTACAAGGAAATAGTGCTACTTGGAGATTTTAACTGGGACTGGTTAACTGCAGTGTCAGAGGATTTTAAAAACCTTTGTATCTCTTTAAATGTTACTCAGATTGTTGACAGTCCTACTCGCCCTAATATTAAGTCCCCAAATAAATCCTCCCTAATTGATCTCATTCTAACTAATATTCCCTATAAATACTCAGCTGTGGGAGTATTTGCGAATGATCTGAGTGACCACTGTGTTGTAGCCACAATTAGGGACACAAAAGTCCAAAAGGTTAAACCTCGTATTATCATCAAGAGACATAACACATTTTGTGGAGCAGGGTTTTGTACATGATCTGTTTGGGTTTGATTGGGGGAAAATCGATTTGTGTGCTGATGTTGAGACTGCATGGTCTTATTTTTATCTTGGTTTTATGGAAATTATAGATAGACATGCACCCCTGCGTACATTTAGAGTGAAGGGACGAGACAATCCTTGGTTTTCTGCTGAATTATCTAGTCTCCTTCATGAGAGAAACAAGGCCTGGGCAAAGGCTAGGAAATCAGGCTCAGAGGTAGAATGGCTGTGTTTTAGGCAGGTAAGAAATAGCTTCACTTCACATGTCAAAAGTGCTAAATCTAAGTATTAAATGTCAGTTACCACAAAGAACCTGAACAACCCGAGAAAATTCTGGAAAGCCATAAAATCGATATCCACCGTTGATATCCGTAATGAGCTACCTCCGTGCCTTCCCACAGCATCTGGCCCTATATCGGACAGGGCTACTATGTTAAATTGTTTTAATGAGCATTTTGTGTCCTGTGGCTCTCTTTTTCACTCTGTTTCTAATTCTGCTTCTGTGAACACCACAGCCGGCCCTCGAACAATGTGGTCTGGAAAACCCTTTCAGTTTTACTCCTTTTACTGTTGATGTTGTTCATGAAGTCTTAACCAAGCTAGATCCTAAAAAGCCGGCTGGTCCGGACAACGTAGAACCTTTCTTTTTAAAGATAGCTGCAGATTTTATTGATCCACCTCTTACTACTCTTTTTAACCTCTCCCTCAGCTCGAACAAAATCCCAAAAGTATGGAAGTCAGCTTATGTCCTGCCACTACTAAAAGGAGGGGAGGCCACCTTATTAAACAATTATAGACCCATCTCTAAATTGTCAGTTCTGGCTAAGGTTCTTGAATGCCTAGTGAGTGAACAAGTAAAGGAGTTTTTATGTACAAATGACATCCTGTCTAAACATCAGTCAGGCTTCAGAAAGCAACACAGCACCATCACTGCCACAATGAAAGTGGTAAATGATATTACGAGTATTTTAGATAATAAGCAGAGTTGTGCAGCTCTATTTGTTGACCTATCCAAAGCTTTTGACACCGTCGATCATCGCATTTTGAAGCAGAGGCTAGCCAGTATTGGCATATCCAGCCATGCAGTGGGGTGGTTTGTGAACTACCTCTCTGAAAGGTCCCAATGTGTTCAGTTTGATGGGCTGTCTTCTGAGTGGTTAAACATCAATAATGGTGTACCACAAGGTTCAGTTTTAGGTCCACTATTATTCTCTATCTATATTATTAGTTTAGGTGAAAATGTCGAAGGAGCAACCTTACATTTTTATGCGGACGATACCGTTATGTACTGTGCAGGTCCCTCGATTAACGAGGCTGTTGTTAAATTACAGGCTGTTTTTAACATTATTCAGACTCAGCTCTCTGAGCTTAAGCTTCTTTTAATTGTTGAGAAAACCAAGGTAATGCTCTTTTCTAAAGCTAAAGCTAAAAATACACCGGAGACTGCTTTGGATATTGTAACTACGCAAGGAATACAACTTGAAGTGGTTACCTGTTACAAATACCTGGGTATCTGGCTTGATGATTGTCTCACTTTTAAATGTCATGTAAATAACCTGCTTAAAAAGCTGAGGGTTAGGCTAGGTTTCTTCTACAGGAACAAGTCCTGTTTCTCGCTTGAGGCCAGGAAAAGGCTAGTCACTGTGACCTTTTTACCTGTGCTGGACTATGGTGATTTGTTATATATGAATGCACCTGCCAATTACCTGAGCAAGTTAGATGCTGCGTATCACAGTGCACTGAGATTTTTGACAAATTGTAAAGCACTTACGCATCACTGTACCCTGTATACCAAGGCGGTTATGCCATCACTTACCGTACGGAGGCTCAGTCACTGGTACTTTCTCATTTACAAAGCCATGTTGGATAAACTACCATCTTATATCTGCTCCCTGATCTCTCTGCGAATTGAAAGTACTTATTGCCTGAGATCGCATGCTGTGGTTTTATTAAATGTGCCAAGTGCTAGGACTGTCTTAGGGAAGAAAGCTTTTAGATGTGCAGCTCCACTAACATGGAACAGTCTGCAAAAAGAATGGAAAATGACCAAGCTATTACCACTACATGTTTTGAAAGCTCGGTTGGATGCCACAAAATCAGATGCTGTTGGTACCTGCACATGTGGTTAGATATGTAAATTGTAATCCCTGTACATTTTGCTGTATGATGTCCTTTTGTTGTTCTGTTGTTTATGTTTTTATGTCTTCTTGTGGAACCTACTGCTGCAGGTCTCCCTTGAAAAAGAGATCATACGATTATACTGGAGCACCAACTAACGTTCATGACTTCAGCATGGGACTTCAAACAACAACAAACCACGGTGAACAATAGTCAAACATGAATGAACAAGCTGATGAGACCGCTTTGGTCGGCCCCGTGGATGGGACATTTTGTTTTAAAAGAGCACGGTTGTGTGCAAATTATGCAAAAAAGAATTTGCATATCACCGCAGCACATCAAGCCTAACGTATCCCCTACAATTTATGCAAAGCATGTAGCAGCTAGCGTGGACGTTAGCCCGACTCCGAGTGCAAGGAACCACACTCTGACCCAACCCACACTCAACCAGATGACTGGTTTCAGGGCCAGGATAAGTCAGTCCACGTCTGAGAAAATAACCAACTCACTGGATTGCACTCGACTGTAGACCACTTGGAGTAGAATCCATGTGAAAATTGCTTCTCACTGTTCTCAGGTGAAATATGTATATTTGATTAAAAATGCGATTAATTTCGAAGTCTCTAATTAATTAGATTAATTTTTTTAATCGAGTCCCGGCTCTAATTATAATATACAGTATATGCATCATGTCAGGGCAACAGACTTTATCCAATCCACTGCTCTGAGTAAGCCTACTTTGCTCAAGTTTCTTATGTTGTGGGTGAATATAAAATATTAGAATATCCCATCTAACGGTTTTAAATGATTGTTAATACATACATTTTAAATCCAAATTTCAGTATGGTATTTGTTGCTTGCACCTGCCCCAGTAAGAAGTAAACAATTGTACCAAGACTGAAAACCCGGAGTTAACCCTGAATTTACTTCACTAACACAAATAATATATGACAAATAAAACCAAAAGGTATAGGCAGGAGAACTTATCATATATTTTTGTAATTCGTTTTAAGCTGAAGGTGATTGCAATTAAATTCGGAGGATACAGTATAGGTTTAATCCTAAACAGTAAAACCCTGTTTAGCCAAAACACCACCTGCCTCACTGTGTTCCCATGCGTCTACAAACACACACACACACACACACACACACACACACACACACACACACACACACACACACACACACACACACACACACACACACACACACACACACACACACACACACACACACACACACACACACACACACACACACACACACACACACACACACACACACACACACACACACACACACACACACACACACACACACACACACACACACACACCTCACCTACGTTCTCTGCCTTACGGTTGTACACAATGCCATCCTCTTTGGGCAAGAGTGGAAAGAAGTGAGTGTGTGTGTTTGGAGGATTTACACAATGCCATGTTCACCCTTTTGAGGGTGACTGGTGCAGGCTCGTTTTACCTCTCTGTTCACTGAGACAAAGAAGCTTTTGTGGCCCAAAACCCCCTGAAACCTCACAGTCTCCGAGTCTTTACCCAGCCCCCCTTACAACAGCACAAGGGAGGCACAGACAGCAGATTATATGGGTGGGCTTGGCACCAGGAAAAACATCTTATACAAAAAGGCTATACTGCTCTGCACAGAAAGGGGCACTTTCTATGACCAGGACTCAAATACCATGGGAGCACTGGCCTGAGACTCCACTGCTGCATTGTTTCAGACTGTGTATCGGACAGGTTGAGGATCAAGTTGGTGTTAATGGAGGATTTATGAACATGTCAATATTCATTGTCATTTATATATCTTCTTAATGGCAAATAAGAGCGCACATCCTTTTAAAAATGTATTTGAGACATTTAGAAGAGCAGAATCCTCTAGGCAGTCCTTCTTTATACCCAATATTTGGGACATCATTTACAGTTTTGGTGGCCAATCTTTTTCTATAAACTGACCACCTCACATCTCCTAAACTCTATAGATTATTAACACACCATTTAAACCATGTTAATTACTCTGGTGAAGTGTTCCATAGCCCTGTTAACATGCTTAGTTCCTTGGGGCTTACATTAATGATGGAATCATGCTGGGACCCTATTATTCCCTCATTCCTTTCCTTTTTTTGTGCATCATGTGCAGGTTTTTTTTGCTGTAAAACAACCTGGCCACAGATTAACTTGATGTTCATTGATTACTGCACAGTTGGTACACTTGCATTGCATTCCTATGGCCTTTCCGATCAAGCTATTTTGGCACTGGCTCCCTAGAGCTCAAATCAAGTAAAGACAATGGTTCTGGTCTACGGGCAGTGGAGGCAAGTACAAGCTATTGCCATAGCTTTGTTACATTACATTTTATTTGGCTGATGCTTTCATTCAAAGCAATTTACAGTAAGTGCAATAAACCACTTAGATACAACTTCAGAACAACAACAAATAGGCAGGTATTTTCTGTTAAGCCAAACTGTTGTAAGTGTTGGCAATTCAGTTTCAAAGTGATAAACCTTTTAAGTTTGTTCATTCTGAGTTGTGTTAGGTTTACTGGCCAAGCTACAAGCGAAAAAAAATCCCTCAGGATCATGTGGCCATCGCGGTCATCTTTCTTTTATGTTCCAATCCCATTATGTTGCAACTCCCCACTGAAGTCAGAACAGCACATCTTCAGGCTGCACTTCCTCACCCCATCTGTTTCTGAGATGTTTTACATTCTGTCTTATTTACGCTGTTATCAGTACCAATTAGTGTTGCACGGTGTACCGATAATTGAAAGGTACCGCGATACCCTGCCATTAAAAACGTTACGATTCCTCCGTTTCATTAGTATCGGTACTTTAAGAATGACGGGGAAAAGTACTCCGGTGAAAAAGCGCCGTTCTCATTCATAACACTCCGTTCGATGTCTCACTATGGGATGCGCCTCATCGCGGAGCAAACAGAAGCATCAATCTCATTACGCCAATCCTGATTGGCTGGTGATCTTGACGTCAGAGTCAGGGGAAATCACCCCCTATAAGTAGCTTGCGCCACAACGCATGCGTCATTCAAACACCTCTTCTCGCTTCAGAGCACATCTCTACAGTAGCCGGGCAAGCTTCACTGTCCACAGACTGAACCCAAATACTTTTTCGGTCGACGGGCGCTCGCCGGCTACTCCTTCTGCTTCGCAGGAAGACGGTAGTACTAACGCTGTTAGTACTTGGAAATAAATCGACCTCGCCCTTCTCTACGAGAAAGTAAGGTAGGTCCGATTTTTTCAAGCTAGCAACACACCTGTTGCTAGCTCGCTCCCTCTCTACTGACACCACGGTAGCGAGGACGTTTTTTCTTTTTTCTTCCCCACGGAGGGGAAAAGGATTAAAAGAGGAGCATACTGCCACACCAGTCAGTATTCTCCGGGATTAAAAGACCCACACCGTCCTCTTTCCCCGGATTAAGGACAAGGTGGTAATACCTTTTTTTCCCGTCCCACCTGTCGAGAGCGGGCCCTCTCCACGCCACGAGGCGACAAAGATGGACGCCCCTCTCCCTCACACCAGAGGAGTCAGGGACTCGGTGGCTCGACTCTGCGGCTGCGGGTTGAAGATCTCGGGCACAGACACACACCGGGTCTGTTCGTCCTGCCTCGGGCTGGAACACGCCCGAGGCGCTATCGACAACCCCGGCTTCACCGTCAAGAGCCTCCGCCGACGGCTAGCGAGACAAGCTAGCCTGTCGGAACAGGACTCCCCCATGTCCATGGACCCGCCTGCCGGCAGTCAAGACACGGGGGCGTCTGCCACAGAGAGCGAACTCCTCTCCGTGTCGGTCTGGGGCTCATCGTCAGCGATGGCATCAGAACCGGGATCCCGAGCCCTGACAGGCCGGGACCCGGTGACGACAAGACACGCGGTTCCCGCGCTTTACCAAGCTGGGGCTCCCGGTTGGACCTCACCATGGTCTCACCCGCGGAGGATGTCCTCGAGTTGGACTATGAGGAGGACGAGGAGGGGGATGCCCTGGCGTTCCTCCTGTCCGAGTCGGATGACCAAGAAGAGGACACCTTCATGTCATCGGCCCAGGCTGCAAAGTCCAGTCCGGGCTTTACACACATATATGGACAGATCAAAAGAGCTTCGTCTTAATGACCAACTCTTCGTGTCTTGGGCTAACCCTCACAAGGGTAAGCCTGTTACTAAGCAACGGCTCTCCCACTGGATTGTGGAGGCAATTGCTTTGGCCTATACGAGTCAGAATTTGCAAGCACCTTCGGGTCTGCGGGCTCACTCGACTCGGGGCCTGGCTACATCCTGGGCTTTGTTCAAGGGTGTTTCCATCCAAGACATCTGTGCAGCGGCAAGCTGGTCTTCGCCGCTCACTTTTGTCCGCTTTTATAGGCTAGACGTCTCCGCTCCAAGCGTGGCCCGAGCAGTGCTGGGCACCTTGTTGAGTCGGGACTCCACCTGTTAAATTCTGAGATCTGGGGTTACGTAAGTGACCTATAGTTTTAATAAGAGCCATGTGTGTTCAGCGCTCTGCTTCCACTCCCTGCACTGCAGCCGTGCCTGCAGTGCCTCCCCTCTCTCGTGCACGCGCTAGCTGCCAGAGCATGTGAGAAAAGGAGAAGCATGGCTGCAAGTGGGAGTGCAACTGCCGCTGCGCCTCGGCTTGTTGACAAAAAAGACGCCAGAAGCGAAATTTGGAAGTATTTGAGCTATATCTCTGACAGTGAGGGCAAGCCTACGGACACCACGAGGCCTGTCTGTTAGACATGTTTTAGATCCCTGTACACCAAGGGAGCCAACACATCAGACTTGGCTAAGCACCTCGCCGACCGGCATTCAGAGCTGTTTAAAGAATTTAAAGACAGACAGGTTATCGAATGTGATAGATAACATAATTACATCATGCTCAAGCCCATGCCCTCAAATCTAAGTCAAACAAGTGTAATTTATTTTGTGACAAACGAACGTTTTCGTAGTTTGTCACAAGGCAATTAATGGCAATGATATGGCAATGATAATATGGCTATCTTTTTAGCTAACTTACCAATGTGGCTAACATCTGCAATGTACATTTTGTCAATAATTTTAATATTACCGTACTATTACATGTTAATAAAATATAAAGTTAACTATCAAAGAAATCACATAAAATCAAGTATAAGACCATGTTGTAAGAAAACACTTACAGATAAACTACAATTCTATTCATCATGAAAATAATAAAAGCAAATGAACCAGCAAAAAAAGTGTTAACTGTTAAGATAAATACTAGGGCCGGGACTTTAACGCATTCATTAAGATTAATTAATTACACAAAAATTAACGCGTTAAAAAAATTAACGCATTTTAATCGCACTTTAATCGCATTTATTTTTGCACAGCGGAACGTTTCTCACTGGATGAGTTTCAGGCGTACCGATTATACTGGAGCACCAACTAACG
The DNA here is from genome assembly GCF_902827115.2 of Pseudochaenichthys georgianus. Lineage (NCBI taxonomy): Eukaryota > Metazoa > Chordata > Actinopteri > Perciformes > Channichthyidae > Pseudochaenichthys > Pseudochaenichthys georgianus. The sequence goes on from NC_047515.1 coordinate 5,021,055, forward strand.
TTCATGACTTCAGCATGGGACTTCAAACAACAACAAACCACGGTGAACAATAGTCAAATATGAACGAACAAGCTGATGAGACCGCTTTGGTCGGCCCCGTGGATGGGAAATTTTGTTTTAAAAAACGGACGGATGGAAGCGTCGATAAGAGCACGGTTGCGTGCAAATTATGCAAAAAAGAATTTGCATATCACCGCAGCACATCAAGCCTAAAGTATCACCTAAATGCAATGCATGTAGCAGCTAGCGTGGACGTTAGCCCGACTCCGAGTGCAAGGAACCACACCCTGACCCAACCCACACTCAACTAGATGACTGGTTTCAGGGCCAGGATAAGTAAGTCCACGTCTGAGAAAATAACCAACTCCCTGGCTCACTGGATTGCACTCGACTGTAGACCACTTGGAGTCAAATCCATGTGAAAATTGCTTCTCACTGTTCTCAGGTCAAATATGTATATTTGATTAAAAATGCGATTAATTTCGATTAATTAATTACAAAGCCTCTAATTAATTAGATTAATTTTTTTAATAGAGTCCCGGCTCTAATAAATACTGAATCATTTATTCATTTTTTACTGTACCAACCCTACAACCCAAAATATCTTTAATAGTAAGTATTGGTTCCAAGTAAACAGTTATTTTACATTCTATGATAGTTTCTAAATGTGTTAGTTTTTTCCTACTAAATGTCCCATTTCCTAAATATCCACTGGCCCTCACTGCTCCTAATCTGGGTGGTTGGTTGACATACATTGCATTTATTTAAGTGTTATCATTCAGCCAGCAACCTATTTGCATTTATCCATGTGAAAGTAAAATAAGTCAAACTTTAGGAAGTCTGTATACAGTCTGCTTTACTGCTGAGCAGACTGCTTAGTGAAGCTAAATTCAGTAATTAGTCATGACTGAAAAAAAAAGGCTATTTCTGGGGAATGAGCCTACAGGGACACATTTATTTTGAAAATGGTTTTCACTGACTATCACAAAGAGGATGTATCACTGGGTGCCACAGACACATCCAAACAATACATCCAGGGTACTACGGTTTATAAACTAACCACAACAATGTATTTATTCTAAAGCAGGACATGCTCTTAAAAGCCAAGAGGGTAAAATAAGATTGTATACGCTAGTATTGAAGAGTCATGGAGGCTAACCATCAAACAACTCTTATACTGTACAGACCCTAGCAGACTACAATCTCTATTGTCACTGTGTAACACTTTAACTGACAGCAGAGTAGATGAGAACTCTATGTATTAAAGGTCTCCTAATATACTATTTGTAGGCATAGATTATAGGTCTCAGTACATAGGACAAAAAACATGTCTATGAAGTGTTTTGCTCAAAATACCAAACAGATCACCCATCCTAGCCATCATACCCCTATATTTCAGCCCTGATAGAGAAGTGCTAATTCTGGGTCCGTAGCTTTAAAAATAATGGAATACAAAAATAAAAGAGGGGGGGAGGGAGCTTATGTAGGATAATTATACCCAGATACTCAGCTAAATGCTGCCATGATTAAACGCCATATTATGTTAAAAACCACATCAAGGATTATTTCTGAAACAGTATGGAGCTCAAATGCTTTTCTCGCAGGTTTACCACAAGGTGAGTACCTTTTTATATCCTGCTTTTTTACACATAGGCCTAATCTCTGAGATTCCACAGATTCCAATGGTATAAGTATCATCACTGTGCGCCCAAGACTTACGGCAGCGAAAGCCAGCAAAGACAACACACAACTTCACTTTACGGGGCCAAAACGGCAAATACGTCTTACCTTTGCTGTTTTCAATGGCACTAAAATGCTGAAGGTTAATCCAATGTTTTAGCGTCCCTTTGAAATGATTGCTGATAATCCATCATAACATTTATGGCAATAAGAGTAGTTTTCATATAGAGCGCAACAAAGCTTTCGGTTTGGGCAAACTGCGTGCGCATCAATCTCAATCCTCAATGGAAATGTTTAGATGGATTTAGGAACTTCCCCTCAGTTCTATTGGCTCTAACGGTTCAAAAGAGATGCCAATCACCAACATCGACCAATGAGTTCCAGAGATATGGCAAATACACCCAAATGACCCCAGAGGTTGTTTTTTTTCTAAACCTCTCTAAAAAGGACACATTTCACATGTTTTGCATCAATCTTGATACAGGGTACTTATTATATGTTATAGTTTGGATTTCTGAAGCTTTTAGTCTACTAAACCATCATTCAAGGCTGGTTTTCACTATAAGTAATGGGTTTTTTTTGGACGGAAACTATAATTTAAATGTTTCTACTATGTTCAATCTGAATTTACTTTAAAATAAAAACATCTATGTTGATTCTGACTCCTCTACATCCAACTCACAGGTGTATCATTGCTTTGAGAAAAAAGATTATTAATTTACCCCTTTTAGAATTGAAGATATAGTCATTTGTTCTGGGAATGTCATTTTCGAGCCTGAGACCTGAAAAACAGGCTCAGGGCTTAACAGGTTAATGTAAACAAAGACCATATTACTTCCAAAACATGTCGTGCATTGTTTCTGATAGCAACGTTTCTGATAGGGCTGGGGGTGTAAAGCCAGCCCACATTTCCGATATTACGTCAAATCGGCAGAACATCTGGATCAGCTCCGTTGTTCCCCCGTTTTTACAGATTTGGGTACGGAGGAAAACGAGGGGTTACGTATGGTAACCTATGTTATATAAGCACAGCGGAGCCCTCTACTGGACTCTATGGGTACTCCCCCGTATCCTATCTATGCACGCATTCCTTCACTGAGACTTCACTATACGTAGCCGGCCCCCTGGGCGGGCCTACCTGAATGAGCATAAGAGGCGGCCTCGCCCCTCACTGCTATCCCTTTACTTTCTCTTCAGCTGAGCAGCATAGGGCAGCAGTGCTCCATGAGTAGAGGGCTCCACTGTGCTTATATAACATGGGTTACCATACGTAATAGTGTTGTCACGATACCAACATTTTGGTTTCGATACCGATACCAAGTCAAGAATTGCGATTCCGATTCTTTTTCGATACTTTTCTTAAAAAAAGGGAAACGGTCTTAAATGTAATTATTGTGCTTTATTTCACACCAGAACCATAACCATAACACCAACTTTTAAACAATGAGAACAATAAACAAAATAAATGACAATAATTCATATTAAATAAAATTAAGCATCATCTCAAAAAACTTTTTTGTTTTATAAAATATAATTTTTTTTATATTTTTTTATATTTTATTAACATGTACAGTAATATACATAATTATTGACAAAATATATATTGCAGATGTTAGCCACATTGGTAAGTTAGCTAAAAAGATAGCCATATTAGACAGTTATCATTGCCATTAATTGCCTCGTCAAACTACCAAAACGTTCGTTTCTCACAAAATAAATGACACTTATTTGACTTAGATTTGAGGGCATGGGCTTGAGCATGATGTAATTATGTTATCTATCACAGGGGTTCCCAACCCCCGGTCGCGGCCCGGTGTTACTGCCGGGCCGCGAAATAGCTGTGAGGTTATCGTAATATTTGCAGAATTGTATATAAAAATATTTTATCATAATATTTTTTTCAAAAAGTGTTTAATGTTCGCACCTATAGCCTACCAGTCATATTATTTCATCCAGTAGCCTAGTTAATCTTTCACCAGATAACCGTTGAAAATGGCTTTTATGATGTTCCGAGGGATTCGGCGGCTGGTCTCAGCCTCTTGTGCGCACGAGAAAGTTACCGGTGCGCCAAGTAGGAAGAGGAGCGCACAGGAGACAACCATTGAATTGCAGACTGTTATGTTTATGTGGGGAAATGGCAGTGCATACATTATTTGAGATATATTTCAAACTCGGACTTCATTTTAAGGACATGTCAGCCAGGGGTGTAGAGCTATATGTTTATTTTATTAGCTTTTCTTTTTAATGACTGATTTTAAATGCCATTTTCTTAATGTCTTTCATTTTTTTGTAAAGCACTTTGAATTGCCTTGTGTTGAAAAGTACTATATAAATAAACTTGCCTTGCCTTTGTTTAAGCACCGGATTGGCAAAACAGGAGAGTAGACCAGTCTGCCTTGATCTATGAATTCATGTCGGGGACTCTCACGGTATCTGCTGCCCGCAGCTGTTTTATAGAAGGAAAACCTCCTTCACTTCATGAAATGGCTGCAGGCAGCATCAGGAGGCAGCGGGACGTGTAATTCCGAGAAGTGCAGCACCAGCGCACCGAGAGCTGGTCCTTTTTACGCACCGCCTTCGCTGTGTTTACCTTCATCAGAACAGCGAGTGACTGCAGGCTGCGTGTTAACCACACACACACACACACACACACACACACACACACACACACACACACACACACACACACACACACACACACACACACACACACACACACACACACACACACACACACACACACACACACACACACACACACACACACACACACACACACACACCTCGTTTTCCCATCACTGGATTATCCGTAAATGATACAAACAAAACCAAAACGTTTTGGTTTAAAAACTGAATCACGTCGGTTTTTTTGGTTTTCCGTTTTTCCGAAAAACGACAGCGGTTCTTTTTTAAACGTTGTTAATATGTTTTGGATGCATTGTTCTATTATTTGTTCAGGCTGTTACATAGGCTACAATTAGCCTCTGTTGCTACCGGCTGGTGAGTAAATATTAAAATCAGTTAAAATTGACAACCGGTTCGCGATTTTTTTTTTAATGTAGCCTATCTGTCGGTCCTTGGCACACTAACGGCCCCTACACACGGCGGCGTGCGTTGCCGCTTGGCAGTGGGCGTGTCTTGAGCTTGGGGAGTCAACGCGAGCAACCCGACCAACAACCAACCACATGAATGTCCCGCCCCGGACATACAAAGCAAAGCATTCATGCTACATCCATGCTGGCTAAATATACTGTCTATGCTTGCTAGCTGTCCATTCAAACGAAGTACACTGGATATAAACTCCCCAAACAAGCGAAAACCTACCAGTTTCCCCCACTGTCTTTGCCACCTCCCCCCATGCCTGGCTCCTCCGGTTTGTATCCCTGTATGTAAAGAGGGACTGGTCATAGAGTACCGGGTGATTCCCTACCGCCACGATCATTTTCTCCTCCTTTTGTTGACATATGGGAAATACCTGCGGTCTGGCTCTCCCAACATACACCCGGTTTGATTGGCTAGCAGCTTGGACTGTCAGATTTACATACGAGGGATTTGATTGGCTGACGCCTCCGTCGAGGCGGCAAAAGTAGAACATTGCTCTACTTTTGCACCGAGCACCGCGAGAGAAGCTACGCTTTGCTCCCACAATGCAGTTCGGCGAATCGTGACGTCACCCCATTCAAAGTGAATGGGCAGAAGCGTTGAAGTGGCAACGCACGCCACCGTGTGTAGGGGCCGTAAAGGTTGGGAACCCCTAATCTATCACATTTGCTAACCTGTTTGTCTTTAAATTATTTAAACAGCTTTGGATGCCGGTCGGCGAGGTGCTTAGCCAAGTCTGATGTGTTGGCTCCCTTGGTTTGCAGGGATCTAAAACATTTCTCACAGACAGGCCTCGTGGTGTCCGTAGGCTTGCCCTCACTGTCAGAGATATCGCTCAAATACTTCCAAATGTTGCTTCTGGCGTCTTTTTTGTCAACAAGCCGAGGCGCAGCGGCAGCTGCACTCCCACTTGCAGCCATGCTTCTCGTTTTCTCACATGCTCTGGCAGCTAGCGTGTGGCCGCGTGCACGAGAGAGGGGAGGGACTTAGAACGTGCTTGAGAGGGGACGGCTGCAGTGCAGGGAATGGAAGCAGAGCGCTGAACACACACGGCTCTTATTATTAAAACGGCGCTTTCTCACCGGAGTACTTTTCCCCGTCATTCTTAAAGTACCGATACTAATAAAACGGAGGAATCGTACCGTTTTTAACGGCAGGGTATCGCGGTACCTTTCAAGTATCGGTACACCGTGCAACACTAATACGTAACCCTACATTATATCTCTCACAGGCTCTGTACTGTACTCTATGTCTATAAAATTAAATCAAGTTATTTTGGTAAAACTAATTAATCATATAACTAAAAAAATATTTTAAAAAAACATTTTTTTTTTTTTAATGTTTTTAAATATTATTTTTAGAATATCTTAGGCCCTCAGAGAGGCTCGCCACTGCAGTATACTAGGAGAGGCCTATTTCTCTTGGGATTCTCTTTTTTTGTGGGGTGCAATAGGGGTCTATCATGGTCTCTTTTTATTGACTGAATACATGCTACCAATAGCGATTTACATTGCTACGCAAATGCTACGAATCTTTAGCATACTAGTATACTTTTGAGCATTTAGTAAACTAGTAAAGGGCTGAAATACTTCGGAAGGCCGATTTTGATCAAATTATCTGAATAAAATGTAAAATCTTACTTTTTGGATGCTCTGTTTTAGCACTGCATCTGTACACATAACGGATCAATGTTATACACATATTAACAGGAAAATAGTTGGGGCGGTGCTCTTGGATTTTGTTGCAGTTTTTTATGTCATTGACCACAACATTCTTATTGCCAAGCTTAAAGTAATGATTTTCCACATGTAGCTCTTGCTTGGGTTTTATCTTTGGTAGAACACAAAGAGTATTTTTCAATGGCAGTTTTTTCAGAGGGCAAACCTATTTCTTGATGTTTTCCTAAAGAAAGCTCAATACTGCCACATCTTGAGTACAAACAAGTCATTGTTCGAATACAGCTAAGAAAGGTAATAAAATCTTCAAATCGCACCAAAGAGTGCACCCAGATGAGTTATTTAATGTTTTTTCTGTTCTAATATGTGAGATGAACAATATCATATCATACAAAAGTATGGGCATATATTAGTAGGACCCTAATTGATGACACCTGACAGTTTGAGTGCTATTGTGATGATAAAAACCTGATTTAGTTAAATGTTAGATGAATTGAGCCCAACTTTCTTGCAGTGTACAGTGCGCTGCTGTGTAGTGTTTTGATGTCTGATAAAACCTCACAGATCTATATCCTGGATCGTATTTCACACCCAAACTGAGTGGGTTTACTACTGACAGAGACAGAGCAACACTTCACAAGTTTTTCACCCAAATACCACAAATTGGACACACTCAGACCAAAATCAAATCTGTAAACTTTGAGGGAAAACTGACATTAATATGGAAGCAGAATCTGTCAGAGCATGCCAAAGCCTGAGGGGAAAACTCAATGCAAGCAACTCCAGAGCTCCTTCAAAGCTGCACTTGTCCTATTGCTATCACAACCACATATTTCTATAAGTCCCTATAGATTCAAAGATAAAAAGGTTTTATTGTCATATGCACAAAAACTACAGCATAGTTATTGGCAGTGAAATCATAAGTCCTGGGTACAGACAACAATTCAACAGACAATATACTTAAAGAGGACATATCATTCTCCTCAGAATCATATTTGTATTTTTTACTTCCATCTCCATGCTTTAATGTTCAAGAAGCTCTTTATTTCTCTCATACCTCAGCACCTCTTTTCACCCTCTGTCTGAAACCAGAGCCCAGTCTGCTCTGATTGGTTAGCTGGCTGACTCTGTTGGTCAACTGCAGAGATGTGCCTGAAATGTACCCCCCCTTAGCATATCAGGGACAATGTGTTGGAGCGCTAGCCAATAGAAATGCAAGTTCTTATTTCCTTACGTTACTGAAGAATAAAAAGGATTACAATCAAGGCGTTTCAGGGAGGGCGGGGGAGTGTGTGGGAGAGAAATGGCCGACTGGTGCAAACACACTACAACAGCCCAACACATTTACATAAGGAGAAACACGGTGCACCTCCTAAAACGATGCAAATGTTAAAAACACAAATGTGCCAAAATTAAGAAACACCTTCACCAACTTATCAACACATGCGCAGCATTTCTAAAACGTTTACTAAAATGTAAAATGCTGCAAATAAGAAATGCTGAAAACACAACGGAAACCATGGGACGCTAAAAAGTGATGCATAGCTGGGACTGCATTGTTGATGTTGGGGAATATTAGGTTGGCGATAATATTGGAATAATCATGCAATCACCTTGTTAAAATAAGCCAATAAAATGTACATGTTAGGAAACTTTTTAACAACAGTGACAGTTGGCCAACTTTATAAAACTTCAACAACCGCTTTGGTCCCAACTGTGTTCATCCCTTCCTGGTGTCTCCTGGTTTGAGTTGTTTTAAGCTTCTTGCAGTGCTTTATTATTTGCAACGTTCATTTATGCAGAATTCTGGGATTTTATCCTCTGCAAACAACAAAAACAAAAAATTATGTAGGCTACTATAATGATATATAAATATGGATATTTGGAATAAACAGACATACAGATGAACATTGTAGTTTATAGTGTTGAGCTCACGAGTTCAACAGTAGGCCTAGTATTGCCTGTGGGATAAAGCTGTCACTGAGTCTGGTCGTTATAACACGTAGCATTACCTCCTATAAACTAGTTAATCTTGCCTTCTGAGGTCAGTGGTAAAATCTGATAGCGGGGTGAAGTGACTTCGGTTCAGTAGGAGGAGTCAGGAGAGTTAGACAGAGAGAGAGAGGAGTGGAGGAGAGTTAGACAGAGAGAGAGAGAGAGAGAGAGAGAGAGAGAGAGAGAGAGAGAGAGAGAGAGAGAGAGAGAGAGAGAGAGAGAGAGAGAGAGAGAGAGAGAGAGAGAGAGAGAGAGAGAGAGAGAGAGAGAGAGAGAGAGAGAGAGAGAGAGAGAGAGACGCACACATCCACAGAAGGGGCTCGGGAGACAGTCGCAGCGGGAGTTTACCGGGTGTTTTTGGGGAGATGCTGTCCCCACCGAGGCGATGGATCAGGGACCAGTCTCCGGGCTCTGTCACCTCGTAAGTCCGCTCCTCTTCTGCTCGCTCTCCTGCTTCCCGCTCTCTGATTGTTTAACATTCCAGAAACAGCCTCAGCGGTTTGTAGGACGAATACAGAATATATTAGTTATCATTTGCTAGTAAAAAAAGACCCTCTCTCCTCCTTCAGACGGTTGGTCCAAAGTGAACTCATGCAGGCTGTCTGTAGAAGGAGTGCAACACTTAAGAACGCTTAAAGTCTATCTCTATTTCTGCTGTAAAACTGAATGTTAAACACAATATAAAGGAACGATTTGGTAGAAAGTTCCAGAGGTTTACACGAGCTTTTGAACCGGTCATACCATGGCTGAATTGAGTTAAAGATGTTTCTTATCACACTTACATTATGTGACCGAGGCTCTTTTTGAATTGTTTCCAAATGTGTGCAAGTTACCTTAAAATTAGCGACGTAAATAGTGCTACATTGATTAGTTGCTTTATCAATTAGTAAAGTATGGAGTCCCTAAAAGGACATGGAAAACACATTTTTTTTCATTAATTATAAATAAACGGTGAACTTTAATGCTACGATGTATGTGATGTCAGATAGTAATATAGTAATAAAATAGTAATAAATGAAAAACATGAAATGAAATAGCCTACTATATGACAGTAAAACAAGAATAGAGTTAAAGTGTGATTTGTAAAATATCCATAAAGAAAAAGTAAATCTGTTTACAGTTATATTTCATATGGATGTTGAGAGATGTATCCATAGCTCTCTTCATGTTGCTCTCAAAGTGCACCAGACTGATGCTTTTAACTTCAATATTAAAAAAAAAACTTCCCTGGGGAGCATGCCCCCCCCTAGAGGAGGTTCTGTCCACCCCCCACTTAAAATGTTTTTTTACACCTGCTTACACCTATATGCCGTGAGCTGATTATCGAGCCTTCATTGTCAATGCTTCTTCCCATTCACTTTGAATGGGGTGATGCCAAACTGCATTGTGGTTCCGTCGCTTCGCTCGCGTTGCTCGCTTCAAAAGTTGAGAAAAGTTCAACTTCTGAAGCTTCAACGGAAGCGTCAGCCAATCAAATCATATGCCAGTATTGTCATACTGATATTCTGTACACACTGTGAAGACCACTGAGACAAATGTAACATTTGTGATATTGGGCTATATAAATAAACATTGATTGATTGATTGAAGCTCTAGCCAATCAAACCGTGTGCTTGTGTGTCCAGTAGGGCTGTGCATCTTCACTGGTCTCACGATTCGATTCGATTACGATTATCCTGTCAACGATTCGATTCAATTCGATATCCCGATGCATCATGATTCATACCAATGCGTTGCATCCTCAATTTTCTATATTACTGCACATGGCTTATTTTTCATCAATACAGTATGTATTTACTGCATACATGCATACATGCAGTAAATACATATGAACTCTCTTTTTATTATTTAGAAAGTGCTTCAGAAATCAATAACATAAATGTCTTGACATTAATTTATAAACCTAAATAAATTAATTGTATAGGTCTAGCCTCCGTGTGTGAAGTTGTTCCATCCTCAAAAACAAAAAAATAATGCTTCTGCAGTCTAGCTGCAGCTTCTAGCAACGGCCTTCTGTTAAGAAAGGACACTGAATGTCCTGAATGTGGCATCACACACAGGACTTGAGTCTGAACACAGCAGACAACAGGAGTATTTACAACAGCATATACAAACACAAATAGTGCATGTGGGTGCACACTTACATTCTCTGTCTCACTGTTACATAAATCCCATGAATGTATGAGATTAAATTAGCTTCATTATATCTCCGTGATTAAGTGAATAATAAAGTTTCAATCGGGTCACTATCAGCCTGTCACTCATTATTTTCAGGGAGGGGGCGGGGTTTGGATGAACGGAGAGGAGATGGTAATCGCGGAAGCTTTTTTCCTCCTGCCTTCACAAACTTTACACACGTATATATCGTCTGAAAATTGCTAGAGGGCATTCATACTTTGCAATCCAAGACTTAATTAAATCCACCAAAAACCTGACATGATTGTAACGCAATTATTTTTGAAAAACATAAATCCCTGTGTCTCTGAGCCGCAGCGACACGGAGTGATTCAGAGCGGGTCCTTCTGCTGTTGGTTCTGGACTGGTGGTGTTGTGTTGGTGGATAAAGCAGACTGCTCTGTGTTTGGTGTTGCTGTGCCGCTGTCACGTCTGTTCCCTGATCTCTGCGTCACCGACCGATTTGATATTAAAGTGACAGAAAAAAAAAACGTTATAGTAAAGCCGCGGCCGGAAAATCAGGAAGCAACGTTACTACGCTATAACCGATTATCTTCCGTCACTGCATCGATACCGAATCGTCTACGTCCGCATCGCAATGCATCGCAGAAACGATTATTTTCAACACCCCTAGTGTCCAGGGCGAGAGATTCATGTGATTGGTTGTTGGTCGAGTTTCAGACACGCCCACCGGCAAGCTTCAACGCACGCATGTGCAATTCGTGGCACAATTCAAACGGGATCGAAAGATAATCTTTCTCTCCCCATTGACTTCAAAACATAATTTTTCCGAAATAAGGTCCCATGTGTCGGAAGTAGATGGGCGGGACTTCGCCTCTCTATTGTGATCTCCACTACACACCTGTACCAGTTTTATGATCAGATCTAGCAAGGTTGTGAATCAATCACTGTAAAAGAAAAATCAGACCTTAGAGAGACAGGAAGAAATATAGACACCTCTACAGTGGATTGCACTACAGTCGGTGCACCCAGGAGCTCATTTTGCCCTGCTGACACACAAGGTTAGACTAAAACCAGCTTCACTTTTGTGGATGGTCGTCACAACCATACCACAGTGATCGAAGTGTACTGAGTGTATATATATATATATATATATGTACAAATACGGCCTCATTAATTCTAATTTAAAGGGGACCTATCATGCAAAAAGTCAAGCTCTAAAAAATACATAACAAAAAAAAGTATTTTATACATCAATATGTGTCCCCGGTGTGTCAGGGAACTCACCAAGTGTCAGAAATGATACAGATTTGAAATATCTCTGACGTCAGAAACAAGGAGCTCCACCTATATGGGCAACTCTCCATCTATCAGGGGAATGAGAGGTTGCCGTGGCATGGTAACAGTATGGTAACTGTAGTGGAAACTTCTGTGTAGCAATGTTTGAGGAGTCACCGACTCAGGAAGGAGACAAGGTAGAGCAGGAGTTTTGATGTCAGAGCACTGATGATTTATTAAGAGGTACGGCCGGAGAATTCACATCACAAGTCACAGCAGTCACGGTCTGACTGCACGGGTGGTTGCCACGTCAATTCTGCAGCGCCTCTCTCTTGTCAGCCCATTTAACTGGTTTCAGAGAGAGTCGTCAGCATGTTTTGATAAGATAGCTTTAGACAGTTTGGGCACACTGAGTCACCTGCGTCCGCCACTTATGGCCTCGAATATGTCATACCCTGGAGTCCACAAACAACAAAGAAGGAAGTGTCCCAGTGCATCCACAACAAAGACCATCTGTAACCTAGTATTGACCGGTCACAGAATGGGAACAATAACATTATTGGCTGAAGCAGCCTGTGTCCTTAAAGGACAACAATAACATTATTGGCTGAAGCAGCCTGTGTCCTTAAAGGACATAAATAGACGTCAAGGTTGGTCCTGTATGTCACATCTAGGAGTCTGAGATAATTATTTCCCTAAGAGTAACAACATGGTAACAGCATGGTAACATGACGCTCGTGCCTCACCCCCCTCCTTTGCAGGGGGGCGTGGTCAGCTGCAGCTCATTTGCCACAGAATCAGCCCTTGCAAAAACAGGGCTGGAATACAGCAAATAGAGCGAAATGAGGCATGGCTAAAATGCATGATCTGTTTGGTATTTTGAAAAAAAAACTTCACAGACATGTTTTATATAGGTATGGCGCTACAATATATTATTCAAATATAGCATGATAGGTCCACTTTAAAATTAGTGATTTTGTTACTGCTGCAGTTCAGTGCAATGTTACATTTTCTTGGACAAAGTTATGTTGTTTCCAGATTCTATCACAATTCAAAATGTATTAAAGACTGTTCTGGGGGCGTGTGGTGCAGTGGTTAGAGCCTTGGTGTTGGGATCAGGGGGTCACAGGTTCAAACCCCACTGCAGTCAGCATCTCGTTGTGTCCCTGAGACACTTCACCGCAAATTGCTCCCATGGGGATTGTCCACAGTATTGAGTATGTAAGTCGCTTTGGATAAAAGCGTCTAACATGTAATGTACTTGTGATAATTAACAATTATTTCGGATGATTCACTCTTTTATATTCTGCATTGAGTGTATTGTTTATTTGACTATGTTGTGACTCATAGAGAGTCACTAAAGTCCCTTCTCAGATTTTGTGATATATCATGATAATCACGGAAAAAGTATGTGTTTTTTAAGGCAGATGGAGAGTATTTAGCAAAAAGTGCAGAAAGAAATGACATGTTATACTGCTCTTGTTAGTCTGAATATGATATACTGTATCTATCCAAAACTGTGGACCTGTAACTGATATCCCAACCTCCACTGAGCCACAGTGACTCGGCCTTGGTCCTTTATTCCCCTGACAATAAATTCCAACTCAATTAGAATAAGTGTAATTTCCTGTGAATCAAAATGACAGGAAGGGTCAGGAAGTGTTTCAGAGTTAAATATATGCTACCTGTGTTTGTGTACATATACTCTGTTGAAATATTCTCAGCGTTCTTGGTTATGAAAACCATTATTTAAGGAACAACAAACTGTCAGGTGAAAGGAAAACAAATCAAAAGTCCCAATCGGCATCTCTTGGCTGACTCAGCGAGGTGCTGATATCCTATCGGCATCAGGTTCCTGCCAGTGCGAAATATAAGCTTATCAGCATCAGATTACAGTCTTAAAGACTCCTGTTTCGGAGCCTTTAATTATGTCGCATGATCTTCAGTATGGATTGTATGGAGACATGGAGAAGAAAAAAAAATTACAACACCACAACAATGGAGCGGTTCATCGATTTTACTTTGAGCTTGGCCTTAAATATAAAGATATAACATCAGTGCTTGGCAATAGGCACGGGTTTCACATAAGTGAAAGACACCTCAAGAGAACACTCAGAGCGAGGGGACATGCACGTCCCTCTGAGCTGAGTTATTGACAGATTCGAATTTCGCGGATCAATAATTCATGAACATAACGTTGTAAAAATACAAACAACATGACTTTACAATCATAGCAAGGTAGACAATGAGCTACAGAGTCGTTTTAATCAGAACAGTTCGATACGCACCGTCATCCGAGCAAAACATCAATAATTGGTCACAATCTGCAGCTGGAGGAGGGAGAGGAGTGCTTAGGGACCGTCTACAAACTGCAACAGGGTTTTGCGAGATTTCGCAAAATGTTTTTTTTTTTTAGGGGGCTCCGTAGGATTTGGACCTGTTTTCGTGCAGTAGTATGTGTTTAAATGTCAAGATCACTGACCAATTCAAGGACCCATAGTCTATATTCATTTAAAAGTGTAGATTAAATCACAAATAATATCTTTTACTTTGTTTTCCGGATCACTTCTACATGCTTTTTCTTGGATTGTTGGTTAGCTATCGTCAACAGAGGCATTACAAGTCCCAGAGGAGCTCAAAACACATATGTCCTCTCTTTCCCGGTAGTTTAATGTGAAATATCTGCAGCATTGAGCTAAATTGAGTCATTGGAAATAATTAGCAAGTGAAAATGGGAAAGTATCCTAAACTGTTGCCTGTGCTATTAATCCCCTTCTGTTCCTCTAACTGCTCCAAAGTCAATTGACCGTGCTGCTATCACATTCTGCCAGGCTTCATATGAACAGCCTGGTGTTTGGTTTACAGACTAAATGGAAATGCTTTTCTCATGGTGACCTAGCTGGGAGAAAACCTCCACAGTGAGTTAGGAGGACACATTGACCTGCTGTCTGGCTGGCTCTGCGTCTGCCTGAGCTCCAGCCCACGCTGGCAGAGAGATGCCTGGAATTCTTAGAAAGGACAAGAATTGCCTACCTGAAGCTACATTTTAACTTACACACAGAGGTTAACAGTTCATGAGTGTTTGTGAGGGCTGCAAAGGGAGGCCTGGAGGAGATGTATGCCTGGCTCCAGATGTTCCCGTAGCCCGGGGAAACCTGTGGCTTTTTTCTCCCCTCTTATTAAGACCTGATGTCTGCAAACTCTTTGCTCCCATACTTTTACAACAGGGTCTGTCACAATAGAGTCTCACTTTACACCACTGCTGGATACTTTAAACATAGGGTTTCACTAATGTGCCTGTGGTTCACTTAATTTCCATCCAATATTAAAATCACCTGGCAATTTCAATCCAGGCTTTAGATCAAAACAGTGTATAAAACGTCACAATTGAAGACGTATTCAATACAAAAACTAGAATTGAACACCTTAATAACACGATAAAACAGCATGCAATAAAAACTGGATTAATAACAATAAAATAGAATGTAAATGGATTGGATTTACTTATTCTCTGATTTAACTTTGCAGAAACAGTTTTGGTTTCCATTCCAGAGGAGGCCAGCCTCTGGGCCTCACGATGAAGCTCAAATCATGATGTGACACGTCAAAGTCCTCCACTCCACATCAATCTCCTCCCTTTGACTTCTGTGGTGGAGACACTATGTTCCCTTAAAAATACATATAAAAAGTAAATTAGTATGCAAGCAACATACTTTCTGGAGGACAGGGTTGAACATGCAGATTGGTGTTAAATTCTGCCACAGTGTAAACTGTTTTTCTTGATAATGATCAAGTTCTAGCAGCATAACTTTCTTTCAGACCCACCAAGAACCAACACATACATACATAAGGCAGAGAGAGGAAATTGTATTGTGTGTGTGTGACAGTAGCGTAGGCAGAATTGTACTTTAGGGTGGGCCAGTAAAAAATAGGGTGGGCCAGATTTTTCTTCTGCGCATCAGAAGCTAACAACAATCCCCACCGGTACCGGTGGCAGATTACTTGAATACTTTTGGAATACTTTCCATCACCCGGACTGCATTCTTTGTACTGCCTTAAAACCTTTCCTTGGAATATGTTATGAATTGTAAGGTGTCCTTGGGTGCTTTGAAAGTCGCCCCTAAATAGAATGAATTATCATTATTATTATTATCTGAAACGATGTAATAACGTTTACAACTTTTTCCAGTCACTTGCCCCATGCCTTCAGCAGCAGCAGGCCATTCACTTTGATTTTATCCCGTTATAAATGTCATCATTTCGACATAAAGAAATGCTACATAAACTTTATCTTGCACATTTTATCCAACCATCTCCATTTCTAACTTTCAATATATTTAAAAAGAGATCTCTCTCTCATCTGCGTGCGGGGGCGGGGCCTCACAGACACGCTGCATCTCTCTCTCGCTCACAGACATGCTGCAGCGCCGTGCAGTGTGCACACAGTTCTGCCGGTAATGAGTATTACATTTTGTGAGGAAACTTTTCCACCAATAATTCCAATAAGTATTCCAAAATGTATTCACTTCAGGTTTACGAAAGTAACTGTAATCAGATTACTCATTTTTCAAATGTAACGCCAGCTGAATACACTTGATTTGTGTATTTTGATTACGTAACGCCGTTACATGTGTTCCGTCACAACCCAACCCTGTGTATATCTCCGGACTGTCCACCAGCAGATGAAAGACACCCACCTCTCCGCCTCTTCCAAGGGACGAGGGAACCGTGCGGCAGAGTTTCCGTTAACATTTGTTTTCTTCTGACAGCACAGCAGCAGGAGAGGTGGGGAGAGGGAGACGTGGGGAGAGGGAGACGTGGGGAGAGGGAGGCGGGGCAATTTCATCGTTATCAGAAAATGATAATGATGACGCTGCTAGATGAGGGCAGTGGGGGCTCTTCTTGGAGTCTGGCTTTTTTTTAAAAACCAAAGTTCATTAGTGAACTTTGAGCCATCATTTACTTTGCAGGCAGCTCTCTGCCTCTCTCATGTTATTATGGCGCGCGCCGGAACCTATGACCGGAACCAACAATCAGTTTGTACCGTAAATGAGTTCGGTTCAGAGGATAAAGCACATACAACATTAATTATACTCGATATTTGTTCACTTGAATTTCACTTTGAATTATTGGATATTCTCAATGGGTGAATAATTTCTTTTATTATTAATAATAATAAAAAAATTAAAAATAAATAAATAACACCGAAGCTTTCTCATGGTGGGCCAATGAGTAAACTGGGTGGGCCTGGGCCCACCCTGGCCCTATGGTGGCTACGCCACTGGTGTGTGAGTGTGTCGATGTCTGGGTAAACCCTGACATCAGACACATGCACACACATCAATTGCTTATTTTTTAATTGCATACCCTCTCCTGCTCCTGCAAAAGTTTAATAGAGTACCAGCTTTTGAATTAAACTAGTTTTAAACTTATAAACTACTAGACGAGCTGTTATAGGAAATAACTAAGCCTCATTAGAATGGTATATCACACTAGTGAAACTCTATATATCTGAGCTGTCTATAAAGACTCAGGCCACAGACAGTTTGGCTCAGAGCCACAGACAGTGTTTATTTTCCATCTGGAGCTGTGGTTGGAGATGTGGTTGCCTGCTGAACTCTGTTTATAGAAAGCTCTGGCTGCGCTAACACATCCAACCAACAGAACATGACGAGGCCAATTGCCACTTCTCTGCTGTGTGGAAACATGAACCAGGTCCCAGTATCTCTTCCTTTTTAGGATTGTCTTTGCTATTGAAGGCTGATATACATACCTTAGTCTGCTGGTCTGACATGCTAAAACGCAACTTCCATTGTGCTGAGGTGGGGGTTTTGTCATTTTCACAACAGCTGGAGTTGGTTGGGCTGCACATGATGAGGCTGTTTCTATAAAACCCAAAACCTGTTCAATGTGAGTCCGTAACCTTTGACCTAGGGGTTAATAGGCCAGGGAAAGTCTCCTGAAGGCAGAACTGTTATATGGTTGGGTTCAAACTAGCAAGCTCATGTGCCCCAATGGCAAACTAAAACCTAACTGGCCATAGTGACAGCGGCTGATCAAAGCCCACCACGGGAAATCAGAAGCTCAAATAAGTGTTATCTCTGGAAGTCAGTCTTTGAGGCTGGAACACCATGTTTGAAACCACAAGAGAAGCTCATGTCATTACAGAGACGTAAAGTTACAACCTGGACATCCTTTGTGTCAACCAGAAGTTGAGGGATTGGCTCTGGTCACAAAGTATCTCCAACATTTAAAACGTTCTTTAGTTAAGGAAGATGAAGTTCACTTCTGTAATGGGAACCCATTAGTGACAGACTCATCAGGAAGATTAGCAAATTGGACTCAAATCCCTGCAAGCTCATCATACTACTATGCTGTGCCCCAATATATGACTGAGGGACAAAAGTACAGGCAGGCCGAAAACAGACATGACATGCAATCAGGGGCGGACTGGGACTACAAATCAGCCCGGGACTCTCGACCGGCCCACTTCGGTACCGCCGGCCCACCGCGGTACCGCAAGTAAATTGTCGACCGGGTGGGGGGGTAGACAATTTACTAGCGGTAGACATTAAGGGTAAATAATGTCTACCGGGCCCGGAGCATTCGTCCAAAAAAAAAAAAATCGACTAATAATGAAGAAAATTAACACATTTGTTGCAATAGTAATGTATGCACTAACTACATTACTACTTGTACTACAACATTTGAATCATCAGTTATTCCTCATTTTCCTCAATTGTTCATATTTGGTTTATTAAAATAATGATATTGTGGTCATTGTTAAAAAATGTCTGCTATTATTATTATTTGTATAATGCACTTTCTGCCTTCCTGTCATTAGGAGTTATACATGTAATGGCTATGTAATTTATTTGATTAGAACCTTCATTATCCTAAACTGCTGGGACATTTTGCCAATACCTTTATATTGTCTACTCTTCACTTACTTTTCAGCATAGGTCGGCATTAGTGTTGTCACGATACCAACATTTTGGTTTCGATACCGAGTCAAGAATTGCGATTCCGATTCTTTTTCGATACTTTTCTTAAAAAAAGGGAAACATGGAATATCGGCTTTAAAATTAGGAATAACAGATGATTTTAGCAGTCAGAACAACTAAAGCAGCAGTGTTACTAAGAAGAACAGAAACGCCAAAGAGTCACATCTAATATAAATATATATAAAAGCATTTATTTTAATTGTGTAGCAGTGAGTTTAACATTTTGGCAGCACTGTTGAGCATTTTGAAAATGTATTTTCATGCCTCTGTGCAAGGCTTAGTCTTTCTATCTTTATAGCCACTGGTGTAAAAGTAAAAAAAACTAAATTCATAAACTCAAGTACTACTTGGGTACAATTTTGAGATACTTGTACTTTATTTAAGTATTTCAATGTTTCTTTTGCTACTTTGTACTTCTAATCCACTACAGTTCAGAAATAATGGTGTACTTTTCCTCCACTACATGTATTTAATCCCTTTAGTTACTTCACAGATCTGGATGAATGATGTGAAATATAATCAAGTGTTAAATCAGACTTTAGTTCCACCTGGAGTAAATCCACCAGCTACCCTGCAGTCTACAAAGTCATTCAAACTAGCTGCACATTTACCAGCTTTGAGAACACTTTCATGATCAATCATTATAAAACATATCATATATATTATTCTGAAATGGACCAATCTGCACAATGACTACTTTTACTGTCGCTACTTTAATACTTTTACTTGAGGAACATTTTGAATGCAGTACTTTTACTGTAACAGAGTATTCCTACACTCTGGTGCTTCTAGTACAAGACCTGAGCACTTCTACTTTTACTGTCGCTACTATAACTATATTTTGATGATAATACTTTTGTACTTTTATTTGAGGAACATTTTGATTGCAGGATTGTTCCTACATTCTGGTACTTCTACTTTAACTCAAGTACAAGACCTGGGTACTTCTACTTTTACTCAAGTACAAGATATATAGGCTACTTATACCACCTCCGTTTATAGCCTATGAAAAAAACTAATAGAAAACGAAGGCTAAAGCTAACGTTAGCAGATAGTGATGCTAGTTTGCTAGTTAAGTTTGCTCAACGATAATATTGCGACAGAAAAACTTTTCAGTGCACATCACGTTCTGCTGCTCCGACAGGAAGCTCTGCTCTGAACACCTGAACGGCCCGTTCACAGACTTCTGGCGTCTTTTTTGTCAACAAGCCGAGGCGCAGCGGCAGTTGCACTACCACTTGCAGCCATGCTTCTCGTTTTCTCACATGCTCTGGCAGCTAGCGCGTGGCCGCGTGCACGAGAGAGGGGAGGGACTTAGAACGTGCTTGAGAGGAGCGGGACTGCAGGCACGGCTGCAGTGCAAGGAGTGGAAGCAGAGCGCTGAACACACACGGCTCTTATTAAACGGCGTTTTTTCACGGGAGTACTTTCCCCCGTCATTCTTAAAGTACCGATACTAATGAAACGGAGGAATCGTACCGTTTTTAACGGCAGGGTATCGCGGTACCTTTCAAGTATCGGTACACCGTGCAACACTAGTCGGCATTGATGTACAGAGCCGACAGAAGACCTTGTTTATATTGGCATCATATTGAGAGGTGCAGCCAGTGACGCGTCCTGAAACCAGGAAGTAAGCTGCTTGTTCCCTCGACAAGGGTTTTGGAAAATAGCTGGAAATAAGGTCTGTGGAAAACAAACCTGTTTGATAAATGCACGTTTTGTTCAGCCGGATAATCTCCACATGTCTACCCTACTTTTATAATTTTCGAATCATAAATCTAATCGATAGATACAGATTATAAAAGGGTTTTAGGACGCATCACTGCAGCCAACTCCATCGATCAAGCTGGCTGAAACTTTCTCTCCCTCTTCTTCTCATACTCCCTGTCACTCTCCTTTAACTCCTCCGGTGACTTTCTTTTATTTGAAGATTGTTTTTTGCCCGGCGCTTGGCCGGTTACCGCTGGTATTAAAAACATTTGGCGAATGGTTAGGTGGCGCGATAGTCTGTAGTGAAGGAGCGCGATCCCGCTGCGCTCCGCAGCAAACAGCTGTTTGCTTTTCACCCAACAACGACAACCGACTCACGGAACGCTATGTTGTAGCGTTGATAAACGCAACAATTTAAGTAAATTGCTAGTCAAAATACCAATACCACAGGACAATTACTTTAAAGCAATATTTTTAGTGGCCCGAGCGGGCAAGTGGAAAGTACGTTATGCTGGCCCGGGGTGTCTAAATAGTGCTTCCGGGCCAGCGGGCCATTTAATGTCGAGCCCTGCCGGTTACCGGCCGGCCCACATCGTCCGACCGGCCCACTTCAGTACCGGCCCATCGGGATTCGTCCCGAACGTCCCGATGGCCAGTCCGCCCCTGCATGCAATGCACAAGACCACAGTGAGTGTCAGGGTCCAATCCCTTGCACTGAAACAGGGAGGAAACTAACCCTAACCATGACATAAACCTGAGGAGTGCCTACTGGGTTCAATTACGGCTTTGGGACCTTTGTTACATTTCATAACCCTCTCTCAAGCCACATTTCTACACTGTTTTCTGTCTGTAAAACCAATCCCAATGTACCAAGGTAGCCCACACAACGAACTGGAGTTTCCCTCATCCAAGGCATTTTACAGCAAACTCTACCATCCCAACCTTAGTCCTCGGGCAGTTACCGATGGGCTATACCTAATGTCCAGAAAGTCCATTTTGAATTATCCTCAGTAAGCCACAGACCTGTTCCCGAGCAGTCTTTAAGACATGAGGCTGCCAAAGGAACCCCCCTAAAACTGACATAAGCTCCTTCCCAGATTTGTTGCAAACAAGCTATGCAGTATGCAATTTTGACCATAGTTACCTCAAAGCTAAGACTGAAAGTATCCAGAATGGTTAAGAAGCAATTTAACAGATTGTTTATTTTACATAAATGGGGCGAAGCCTGCGAGCTAGTTCAGGCAGTCAACTCGAGCACCAATGATACATTAACACGTGACGCACCTCGTCCCTCTGACAACCAACCAAACACATTCTCCTAAACATGCCGCTCTATTGAAGCTGCCAGGTCTTCCTGCCTCGCTATGCTGCTGCTGCCGCTGCCGTGTTCACTTGCTACTGCTGCGTTCATGTTCCTGCTGCTGTGTTTCATGTTGCTGCTGCTCGCCTGCCCCACCACCCCAGCTTCCACCTGTAGGCTCGGGGATAGTTATCTAATCATCACTCAATGTTCTTTGTAAATCTGTGTGTGATGAGGCCCGAGCCTAGACGCCAAACTCAAACGATATGCTGCTTATAATAAACATATCAAAGAGAAACACGTGAGTTGTCTGACTGAACTAGTGAAGTGTGTGTAATTATTAAACTAAATGTAGGGAGGCGTGTGGCACAGTGGATAGAGCCTTGGTGTTGGGATCAGAGGGTCACAGGTTCTAACCCCACTGCAGTCAGCATGTCATTGTGTCCCTGGGCAAGAGTATGTAAGTCGCTTTGGATAAAAGCGTCTTAACATGTTATGTAAAAACATTTTACCAAACCAAACAAGATAGAAGCCAGGTGAGGAAGGACTAAGAAGCTATACATCTTTTTATTTTTCGTATTTGAGAATAATAACAAACAACTCCTGCTCGTAAACACAGTTGCAATCGATGGTTATTGTGGATATATCTAATTCCAAAAACTTTAATTTAATTGGCATTGACATTTCAAAAGCTTTGTCAGTGAAAATACATAAGTAAATGGAAACATTTTTAACTTGAATGCTCATGGTGAGTGAGCATTTTCCACAGAGCATTCAAGAGTGCCTGATGTAGGCGCTCTACAAGAGCTATAATGTGTATCTCCTAAATTGTGGATCTGTACAGAAGTAGTTCCATTTATGTGCAGATGCTTGACACATGTATTATAACTTCTGACCAGTAAATAGCTCTAAAGAACAACATTGTAGCTTCTAATAGATAATGTTAGTATTATCATTTAAAAAAATATACTTGAATTGTTCAGGTTGTAATCATTCAGGAACTCTATTCACTAAAGGTTAAATGAAACAAAAGAAAAAGAAAACACATTTAAGGAACAGCTCTTTGTTTATTTGAGGCAAAGTGCTTCTAAGTGTAGTGATAAAAAAAAACGATAATAAGTATTGTAGAAAATCATGAAAGAGAAATGTTATGATATAAATGTCTATTGTGTGTGTGCTTCCTGCAGGTGTGTGAGGAGGGGGCTGTGCAGCAGGCGGCACTCCCTGTGGATTCTACTCATCCTGCTCGTGGTCTGCATCACCATTCAGACCTTTGTTGCCCGCCAGGCCAGGTAAAGTATGTAGCCAACCCCCCCACCATTACTGCTGTGCACATATATTCACATGGCTGACTGAAATAATAATACGTCTCAAATATCATGTCCTCTGCAGAGGCGGTTCTACGGGGTGGCACGGGGTGGCAGCTGCCACCTCAGAAAAATGCCTTGCCACCCCAGTTGGCAGCTTTGTTTTGAAAGAAAAGTTGTGGCTCATCGGACATTTATGAGATGAAACTCTAATGTCCGAGTGCAAGTGAATGCAGCACAAGACGCGAGCCTTGTAACCCCTCCCCCCCCGGCCCTGGCGCGAGCGTGGAAATATGATTGGCGGCGATTTCATGTGAGCGGGGACGGGGGGGACGGCGCAAAACGAGAAGCATTCGGACCCAAGCAGACGGAAATAATTAGGTATTTGCGGTCTACAATGACAGAGAAGTGACTGTGAAGTTTGGCTGTACTCAGCATCGAATCAAAACGCTCTAAAGCTGTTGATCTTAATCAGTTTGTGAGGCGTTTTGCTGAACAAGATGGTAATCGCCACATTCAGCTGTAAAAGGCATGCCAACTTGATGCTCTGCTCACGGATGACTCGATGAGCATAATAAACTGTTAAGATGATGACCTTGTGTGTATAACATTTTCTTTGTGGGGGTCTGCCCCCAAAAAACAGTTTTAATTCCTGAGAAAGTCAAATAAGACGGTGTGTAAAACTACACTGCCCATCCAAAAAAAAGTAACCACTTTGATTTAACTAGGCCAGTAGGTAAGGGCTTTCCACTGGATAATAACTGCAGCGATCTATATGTTTGAGCTGAATCAGATGTTGCGCTAGACTTTTTCGCTGCCCGTCATTTTGACGGACAGGATCGTAAAACTTCCGTCAAAATCCAGAATTACCCGTCGGCCTTCACACAACCCTGGGGGGGGGGGGGGGGGAAGCATGCTCGTGAACTGTCAACGGGGGGGGGGGGGCAGTTCACATGCGCCGTGTTATGCATGGCTGCTGCACCTCGCGGGAGCGTGCACAGCATAAAGCCATAACTCACAGACATCTCAATGATCTGTACGGCACAGTTAGGTTTGGAAACGGTATGATTTCCTTTTTGGAGGGCATGCATAACACGGCATAACACCGGAGCCTCGCTGCGGGGAAGCTTTGGCGCTGTTCCGAGTTTGTTCTAATCTGTCAAAATGACGGACTGCTTTCAGATTTGTCCGTCATTGTTAAAAAAAATCCGTCATAGACGGAAAACATTCGGTTAACGCGACCTCTGAGCTGAATACACGTTGTAACTAACTAACTGATGCAGTTAGTCACTTCATTAATGTTTGTTCTTTCTGATGTAAAGTCAGAAAGTTGTGGGGCGCTGAACTGTTCCTTTGATTCTTTTGATTTATGATAGTAATTACTTGTCTTTCAAATTTGAAGGAGGGTGAGCAAGCATCTTGAGGAACATTCATCATTAACTCCTCCAAAAATATATAGTTTATTTAATAATAACACTGAATATGTGAATCATAACAGTGATTGACAGCTGATAATAATATATAATATATAATCATATATAATAATATGATTATTATCATATTCATACAGACACACATCGATGAGACAGTTAATTAATGTACTTATTGCAGCAGTCTGCATATATTTGGTATCCCTGCTGGTCTAAGAGTGAGACAAACAAACTCAGTTATTGTTCAGTTAAAATTCATTCAATTATATTTAAGGCTTTCCTGATGTGCCACAATAATGTCACCAAATGTTATTGAGTTAAAATATAAATATTGTGGCTTTCCAAGTTAACATTAATTGATATGACTGCGATTAAATCAGCATATACTTCTGTCAGGGGATGCCACCCCTCATAATCTCCTGCCACCCTCTTGCCCCCCCATGAATATTTTTCTAGATCCACCCCTGGTCCTCTATATCATATCATACCAATGGAGATTTAAACCCATGGGTCATGAATATGGCTAAAGCTTGGAAATGTGATCCCAATATTTTCAGGCCAATACATTCTTGCAAAAATATGTTTTCATTTCCAGGAATGTATACTTTTATAAATCTATATATAAGACAAATGTGTTACTACCACATTATTTAATGATGTAACATATAACATCAGAAAATGTTTGTGGGAAAAAATCCTTCTATGACTAATTATCCTCATTTTACAGTTTAAAAGCTCATTTCTTTACGCCAAGAATTCCCAGGAATCTTATGGGTGATAAATGAAGGGCAAGTCAGGATACTGGGTTTATGATATATCACCTTGTTTGCAAACATGTTTACAATTTACATAGCAACCTAGCAATATGAAATGTTAATTTGACAGTGTAATGAGTATTTGTGAACCTGATAAATGTTGTAACATATTTTAATGACTTCTCACAGGAATGACAAGCTGACAGGACTCCCACAACTGAGATCTGTCAACAAACAGCACCTGTTTCCTACAGTGCTAAATGTCTGGGAAAGCATCCAATCACTTACTGCAAAGACGGACGTGAAGTCACCTCAGGCAGACAGAACTGGAGATGTTCATCAACAGAATGAGGGAAACCGAAAACAACTGGATTATATTCTGTCAAAACATGTGGACAACCTTGCTATAGACTCTCAGACGGAGGCAAGGAAAGTCTCTGCTGGGAAGCCTCTTCTACCAAAACACGGAGCAAGCCTTGGACTTCAGGTTCCTCTGGCCCTCAACAGCACTAGGAAAAGTTTTATTTCAGACACTCCCAATCCACCTAGTCTTTTAAAGGCTCACATAAACAGTGTCCCTACTAAAGAAACCTGCCACCCAAAGTCTCACATTGTTTTCCTGAAGACACACAAAACAGCAAGCAGCACCATCTTAAACATACTGTATCGCTATGGAGAAAGCAGGAACTTGACTTTTGCTCTCCCTCTGAACAAACACAGCCAGCTGTTTTACCCGTTCTCCTTTGCTTCACATTTTGTGGAAGGTGTCAGCAGCCGAAGTTTGAGGGAGTTTCACATTATGTGCAACCACATGAGGTTCAGAAAATATGAGGTGAGTGTCATCAGAAAACCAATCAAGTTCAGTTGTGGAACTGTTTTCATGCCTGAGCTGTACTGTATGTCTAAATGGACTCCTGTGGGCTGTATGTGGAAAAAACTATTGTAGAGGGCCTTAGGGGTAAATGTGGGTACTGTGGTGATGGATATTTAGCGTGGGTCTAGACTAATTTTAAATTTATATACCATTTATATAAGGATGGTATATAATGGATGGTCAATAATGACAAAGGAAAAACCCAGAAGTAATCTTTCCCTTTGAGACCCACCATTGGTGAATGGATGTTATTTAGGCAAGCCCGGTACATTTTACCCACTTTGGCCCCAGTAGCTATGGTGGGTTTAGAGTTTGGCAACATAATATTTACCAGTTTCTTGAGATATAATTTCTCTTAATTATAAACATTTTTTATGGTTGGTAATAAGCTTAAGAAGCTAGCAAGAGTACAGTGGATTTTGAAATTATACCAACTTAAGAAACCCAGCCCAGTGTCATAAAACCTTTTCCAATTAAAGTAGCTGGAACCACTAACTCCAATAGTAGCTACATTTAGAGAGACTTTTCCCCAACATTGGCGTCACTGTTCAGCTCAAAACAGCCACTACCCCCAGTTCCCCTCATAAGAGACCTAAATGAACGTAAACCGTACGAACGTAAGGGCACAGGCCAAATGAAATGATTGGAGATACTTGCAACGGCCACAGATACCAAGAGTATAATTTAAAGTGGACATATCATGCTACATTTGAACAATATATTGTAGGGCCATACCTATATAAAGTATATAAATATAGTTTTTTTTCAAAATACCAAACAGATCCTGCAGGAGAGGGGAGCGTGCTCTGAGATCAGCTTCTGGGCTGTCAGAAGAGGGGGAGAAAAAGAGATCTCCGTCCTCCGTGTTTTATTCTTATAGAAGTAAGAAGAGAAGTAATGGGGCAGAAACCCTCCTTTTTACGCAACGGTCCAGACATAGACATCAAACGGCGACACATATTCAGTTACCAGTTACTTTGGCATTAGGGCAGGGATATCTAGATACTTTCCAAGGGTTGACATAATGAATTGTGCTACTTTTAAAACAAGCAACGATGTTTTCAAATCTGTAATCAAAAAGCTCCTCAAAAACACTATCGAAGCAGTTCCTGCCGTTGCGACGTTAGTTCAAACAGTAACAACGGACTACTTTTCTTAGCGGATGCATGTCAGTTTATATCAATACAACTATTTTGTAATCAATAAAATCATTTTCTAAATCCATAAAAGCATTTCAATTAATATTGGGAGTCATATCGTTACTTTGTTGAGAATGTGGCCATGTAATAAGCGGGACCCAAGCAGACGGATGCCGATCTAGATCCCTCTGCTTCGCGTTGGGCTCCTGATCAGCCTGTCGGTGTTCTTTTCCCCATAATGACCACGTCGCTGCACATTATCCCTTACATTATGATTATATAGAGTCATTATTCATTTGTTTTAAAACAGGAGGCGCAAACGCTTGACTCGGGGAGGGAGAAAAAGAGCCACAGCGGAGAATATACAGAAGGGCAACCATGGCAACCATGCAAGGGATGTCTTCTTTGCTGCTTTTGTGGCAGACTACAGCGCCACTTACAGGCCTGGCATATGTACTACAGCGTCTCCAGCGCTTTCGAGCGGCAATGGCCGGCCGTGGCCCAACCTCTCATTCCCCTGACAGGTGGAGAATTGACCACTAAGCGGAGCAGTCTGTATCAGATCTGTTGCAGCCCCATTTTTAGAGATTTGGGTATAGAGGAAAAGAGAGGGTTGTATTTTCGGACACTTGGTGAGTTCCCTGACACACCGGGGACACATTCATGTATAAAAGACGTACAAGAGTGCATTTTGCATGCATGATAGGTCCCCTTTAAAGACTACTTTCAGGATATAGAGAGAGATTTAAATTGTACAATTAAAATGCTTTGGGAGAAGATTACCAAACATAATTTTTCTTGAATTTTTCAGCACTCCGTCTCTAAACGTCTTCCTATATTTTGTCCCAGGTTGCCAAAGTGATGCCTAGGGATACCTTCTACTTTTCCATCCTGAGGAACCCTGTGGCCATGATGGAGTCCATCTTCATCTATTACAGAAGCATCCCGGCCTTCCACAAGACTCACAGCTTGGACAACTTCCTCGACAACAGTTGGAAAAACTACAACTCATCGGTGACCAACAACCACTACGCTCACAATATCTTGGCTTTTGACTTTGGCTTCGACAACAACGTTGCACCTGGTGCTGATGACCTGAATGAGAGAACCAGCATGGCCATTGCAGCCATTGAACGAGACTTCCACCTTATTCTCATCTCTGAATACTTTGATGAGTCCATGATCCTGCTCAAGCATGCTCTATGCTGGTCCCTGGAAGATATTGTTTCTTTTAAGCTCAACAGTCGCAGTGAAAAATCCCGTCACCCACTTTTACCAGAAACTGCAGAGAAAATAAAGAGGTGGAATGCTTTGGACTGGAGGATCTACCTGCACTTTAACACCTCATTCTGGCTCAAAGTGGATAGTCTCGTTGGGCAAGAGCAGATGAAGAGAGAAGTCTCTCAGTTGAGAGAGCTACAGACTATGCTGGCAAACAGCTGCCTGAAAGATGGGGGGGCAGTTGACCCGTCCAAGATAAAAGACGTGGGGCTAAAGCCCTTCCAGTATGGAGCAGCTGTAATTCAGGGATATAACTTAAACCCAGACTTAGACACACAGACCAAAATTAAATGTCAAAGACTTATAACTCCAGAACTGCAGTACACTGACCGTTTATACACCCAGCAGTTCCCAGAGCTGGCCGCTAAGCACAAACAAGAAACTAAGGGGGTGTCTCCACGGCGACAGCGCTCTGACAGGACTGGTATGACTGGAAGAGCCTGGGCAAGGGACGCCCATTACAGACAGATGATGAGTCGCAAATTCTCTAATCAAAAGAACCAAAAGGCCTTGACAAGTGCCCTGTTACCACACACTGACGCTAACAACAATACACGTTTGTCATGATTGGTCACTGCGACTAATTGTCATGGTAAATGTTTGTTTTAATGGGAGCAGCTCAGTTTTGTCTCATACTATATTTCTAGAATTACCCTGGCATGGTATTATCCATCATATCCAACAAAATTAAAATGTTAAGATGGACCAAACTAAATATTATTTTGCATTTGTTATCGCCTTATAAATACTGAAGTTAAAAATGTAAAGGTGTTCTTTAAGGTGATGATACGGGAGTTTTTACATGTGTTAAGTTAAATTAAGTTAATTTGAGTTAGGTTATACTTACGTTTATTGTCAATTTTACTTACAGGTTTATAACCTGCTAACTAACAGTTCAAATCTATGATAAAAGCAATCCACTTTTACCGGTTGCTCTTTCCATCTCAAGTAAATATAATATCCCTTATTGTCTTGTCTATTCCAAATAATGGTAACTGTCCAGCCTAATCAGTCATTTGACCAACTATCATAAAAAGGAAAACACCATGAGGCGACGTTAACATTAACCTTTCTGTTGGTCGCTTGTTAGCAGACCCTTCATGCGATGGTACAGGCAGGGCCCTGATAGCCATATAGTTTAAATCTACTACCCAAAAATAAACATATGGACATGGGTTACTATTTCAAAAAATGGTAAATGTATTTAGGAACCTATCAATGTGATTTTAAGTGGGGGTGGACTCAAATCCTCTAGGGGAGTCCAGGGGCATGCTCCCCCGGTAAGATTTTTTTTTTTAAATGTTGGAGTTAAATGCATCAATCTGGTGCACTTTGAGGGGGGAAATAAATAGACTAGATCTATCGGAACACCTATATGAAACAGAACTGTATACATTTCAATAATCATAAAATCATAAGAACATGGCCATAACCAATAACATCCCATTTCCAATATGAAAAACACTGAAACTTGTTTATTTATTTATTTTTGGTTCATTTATAGTTGTGAGTGTGTCTCTGCTCCTGAATCAGCCTCAATTGTCTCCCTCCTCTCCTCCCTTCTCCTCTTTGAGGCAGCAGCAAAGACTAGTTTTAGCTCTCAACAAGTTTTAAAAGTGTATCTTGCCTTTTTTCACCTAGTTAACTTTGTATTTATTTATTCATGCATATTTGACTAATCACTACCCTCTCAAATGGAAATATGTGTTTACATAAATGGTGACCAAACCGTTTGAGACCCACTGAGAACTTAGACTAAGTTAACTATCTAAACACTCAGAGAGTCCTTTGCCTCACCTGAGGTTATCCCGAGCTTGAATGACACACAGAGACCAATCAAGGGCTTTGATTTATGATCTGTATGACAGTGGCCATGTCGGCAGGCCACATCATGTAGACAGCCAGTCACCCTGTGTGAGGCAGGCCACTTAACAGGCCAGGCCATCGGGAAACCCCCCGGTCCTCCCGATGGCCAGTCCGGGACTGGGTACAGGAGGTGTAAAGTGAGGGATCATTGTCCACAAGTTAATCGATCGCAGATAACGTCGTGGTCACGGACCAAAAAAAAACCTAAACAGGTCGCAAAATATACTTAGGCGGCCGTTACTATACCTGGGCGGCCCACCCAAGTATAGTCTATGTGTGGGAAACCCTGGCACAAAGTAGCTTAAGTTTGCTGACCTAACCAGTCTTTTTGTGAAAACGGGTAAAATGATCTGCGGATACAAATATGTGATGCATAATAATACAGGGTTTGGACCAGGTGCATGTCATAAGACTGGCAGTTTCACACAACCTGATGCACTATTTACCAGTTGTCAGAATATTAAGTTAAAGCCAGCAGTCTAAACGCTGCTAACATGTTCAGATGCACCACACATTAGTCTCTGTGAGACCAGCCTGGTGATGTGCAGGATAATCCTCTGGGGATATTGTGGGGGAGGATCAGGTTCAGACCTCCAGCCGTCTGTCCTCCTCAGGCTTAGACCTTCCAAGAAGGCAGAGTCTGATGTGGAGTTGATTCATAAAGAGGGAATATTATTTTTGTGGTCTACTCATTGGTGGTCTATATTTGATTTCACTTCTTGGTTTTGTTTCCAATGGTGCAGAATAAATGATTGTACTGAAACCGTTTCTCTAGATCTTTCTTGTTAATGTTTTATATACCGAGTGTGATATTCAGAGGAATATGAGAAGGAACCTTACTAGATTTATGGTGGAAGCGTCCATTTAGTGTCACTGTCACACTGTAGCCTTTAAAACATTACCGTAAAATGTTAACTTTGTGTTAAGCTAAAGTGGATTCCCAAAGAGACTAATCCTATAGTGAAGGAAAAATAAAACTTGTGTAGAAACATTCATCTGTAGGGTAAATTAACAAAATATAGAGAATACATTTAAAACAACGAAACCAGAATCTGAATCAAAACCACACCCAATATTAGACACATTATGGCTGTGTTTTGCTGCTTTAAATGTTCCTGTTTCCAGTTTTATAACGTGAAAACTTTATAATTTTATTAACATATATTCTGGTAAGAAACCATATTATTAATTTTTCCTAGTTATGATAATGTTATTTGATCTTGTTAAATCAGTATAATCAGAACACAATCAATATAACGCGATCTGTTGATCTAATATAAGGTTTCTCATTAAAAACAGGTTATTTGTTATTTACTCATATTTTCATTTATGAGCCAGGTTTTTCTTTGTTCCAATAAGTGCAGTAATGCATAAAGAACAGTATTTAAACTCTTCCAGTGTTAAGACATTGTCCCTTTTTATCCAAATCAGTTCTCATATTCTAAAATGACTTGGAGGCTAGGCAAATTCAAAAGGACTTGAGATGAGTCATTTGCCCCCGTCATGTACCCACCACTTTTTAAAAAACGTATAAATGTTCTGAAAAATAGTGTGCACACAGAAATATAATAAACAAGAACACTGGCTGTGTCGAGATGTGCAATTTGGACACATCAGTCAACTTTTAATAGAAAAATCATTTCTCCCACTGTGCAGCAGCTGAGGAGAACAGTTGGTTCAAGACTAAAAAAGACGGAGATCATTGGCTTCCTCAATGAGTGTCCCCCCCCCACAAATATATAATGGTTCCTAGGAAAACAGTCTGTAGCCTGACTCTGTGAATCCTGTCTAGGTGTTGCCAGCAAATAGTAATTAAACTAGTGTGTACAAAAAAAAGTGTGGCGCGCAATACAGTTTTATTTTGATCTGAAAAAAGTGTCCCATCACTTTTGAAAACAAAGTGAGGCCCAGGATCAGAGTCAGCAGTCATACACTCTGTGATGCTGTACTTCCTCAGGGATCTGTGTTTGAGGACACCCTCAGTGGTTTTGGCTCCATTTCCTCTCACATTTTCCCGAAAGATGTCCATGAAACCTCCTCAAACTTCCCCTTTTAAGTGAACTAACACTTTAAAACCTATAATATACTGTGGGTTTTCCATCTGGCAATTTTATTTATATAGCACCTTTCAGACAATTCAAAGTGCTTTACAAAATAAAAACAACAGAAATTTAAGAATAAATACAGCATAAACACATTATTAAATGGCCTTTAAAAACAGGCATAAAACAAGCAAAGATAAACACAGCAGGTACAAAAGACATGACTAAAAGGCATAGCCTTATACTGCAGTGTGCGTATGAACAGTTCAATTAAAAGCAGCGGCAAATAGATATGTTTTTAGTCTGGATTTGAAAATAGGAAGTGTTTCAGCGGACGTGCACGATTCGGGCAGTTTTTTCCAGATTATCGGGGCATAATAGCTAAACGCTGCTTTTCCATGTTTAGTTCTTATTCTTGGAACCGAGAGCAGACCCGACCCAGAGGACCTGAGACTCCTGGATGGTTCATAGTTATGCAGGAGATCATCTATATACCTCGGTCCTAAGCCATTTAGTGATTTAAAAACTAGCAATAGTATTTTCAAATCAATTCTTTGGTCGACTGGAAGCCAGTGTAATGATCTCAGAACCGGACAGATGTTCCACTCTTTTAGTGTTTGTGAGGACTCGAGCAGCAGCGTTCTGAATCAGCTGCAGCTTTCTGATGGATTTTGTTGGGAGCCCTGTGAATACACTATTGCAGTAGTCAAGTCTACTGAAAATAAAAGCATGGACAAGTTTTTCTAAATCCTGTTGCGACATTAGTTTGATATATTCTTCAGGTGTTAGTATGCAGACCTAATAACTGTTGTAATGTGACTCTTAAAATTCAGGTCTGAATCCATTACTACACCTAGATTCCTCGCTTTATGAGTTACTTTGTTGTCTGCCGACTGAAGCTCTGCGATTACTTTTAATCGGTCCTTCTTTGCTCCAAAAACAATGATCTCAGTTTTTTGTTTGTTCAATTGGAGAAAGTTCTGAGTCATCCAGTCATTGATGTGCTCAATGCACTTGCTCAGTGTTCTAATCAGAGAGTAGTCTCCCGGTGAAATTTAAAAATAAATCTGGGTGTCGTCTGCATACTGTAGATGTGATACTGTAGCTTAGATCGCTGTTTTTAGTAATTTGAGTGGGAGCATATAGATATTAAAAAGAAAAGGTCCTAAGGTGGAGCCTTGAGGAACCCCGCATGCAGTGGCGGCTGGTGGGAAATATTTTGGTGATGCTCCCCCGGAAGAACATTTTGAGAAATGACCCCTTCAATTATGACTTCTGGTGATGTTAGAGGGGGGGGGGGGGGGGGGATGACAAATTGAGGCTTAAAAATATGAGATAATCCATAATCTTCAGTGTGGTTAGCTATGAATCTTCCAAAACTTCCAAATACCTTGTCCTGGACATAGTTTCTACAGTATAAACTGTGCAAGTTGAGGGTTTTTTACATGCAAAAAGTTACATTTAGATGTTAACAAGCACTATGATTTTGTCAGCTTTCTAATTTAATGTATTGAAGGCAAAGCTATTTAACACATTGTGAGAACTGCTACTATTTATCTCTCAATATTGTCTGTAAAAAACGTGGTAAAAGTTATTCTTTCAGTGAGACAACAGAGCAAGCTTCTGCAGTTGCACTACGTTTTGATAACAGTTCAATATTATTTTGATAATAACATATATTTCAATGTTGATGAACTTCATACTGTTCATTCATAATCTGATCGTCTTTGTAGCTCACTGTTGAAATAAAAAAAAAACATTACAATTACAAAATAATTATATCTACAGCCCCTAAACACACCACTTTCATAAATAACACACTTGTTCTGCAATAATATGTTTTATATTTCCTGTAATTTTTGTTAGGAAAGGACATGCCTGAAAGACACAACATTTCTCCTTCTCTGAGGGTCAAGAAGAACATCCAAGAGGAAAATTAAAAGCTGATGTTATGAGATTTTAAGACCAGTACACTTTTACAGTACTACTTTTATTGTAAAAACAGTCAGCTGATCGAATGCACCTATTTCCACATCTACACTCCATCAGCTGATTATTTCTATTTGCCTCACTTTATGAGCTTCACATCACTTGTGCCTTGTACCGCAGAGTTTGCAACGTTACAAATAAATGGGGCCAATCTTCAGTCAGATGTGAATGTGTAATCTAACATTTTCAGTAAGAATAATGGACAAAAGGAGTGCAAATACAAATACAATTTATTGAAATGTGAACCAAAAGTTAATCAAATGTTTTAAATAAAAAGCACATACGGACAGAAGGTGTAAACCTATTAAATGTATAAGTAAACACATTTAGTCAAATAAAGTGACAGACTAGGCCTGTGCAGTTGGTATCAGCTTTGCCCAGCATGGGCTCCTCCATCAGGCCTGGTCCTCCTCGCTGAGGAAAGACCCTGAGTCCTCTCCAAACCAACAGACAGGACTTCTATCACACGGAGGTTTCTCCCTGAAGTCTCTGCAGCCCTCTGGACACCACGCTGTCTCAATCCGTCCACACTGAATATGAGAGGGGGAAAATGAAAATAATAAATGCTTTGGACAATAAGAAACATAAAGTTGACAGTTGAGTTGCTCAGTTTTTTTAGATTGTCAATACTATTACTGTATAACTAATATATCAGGTTAAGATGCACATTCAAATAAAGATTGGTCTTTAAATACATGTTGTCTTTTGAATTGTTTGTCTAAAGTCAAGGATCTAGAACTGGTACTTAGTTTTAATGATACAGTCTGGTTATTATGCTGTTTGGAGGAGGCCTCACAGGTAAGAGCACTAACTAGCTACCATCACATGTACCTTAGCTTGACTTAAATGTATTAAACGTATAGTTAAGTGATATCAAAATATAATTAACTAATGTCATGCAAACATATTAATATTTGCTTGATTCCA
Source organism: Pseudochaenichthys georgianus (assembly GCF_902827115.2). NCBI lineage: Eukaryota > Metazoa > Chordata > Actinopteri > Perciformes > Channichthyidae > Pseudochaenichthys > Pseudochaenichthys georgianus. The sequence continues at coordinate 5,056,546 of NC_047515.1, forward strand.
GTGTTGAAGTTAGCACAATTGCATACAACATTAAGGGATTTTAAGATTCTGAAGTATTATGCTAAAAACTCAATAACTTAGATTATTATTTATAGTTTTGCTGAATAGTTTCACGTCAGCTTACCTTAGAAACGTAAAATGCCTCGGCAGTGTGCAGATGGGGAGCATGTTAGCTTAGCTTGGTAGCTTCAGCTAGCTCTGGAACTTCCAGCTCAGTGGCAGTAGGTCCCGCCTCGGCCCCGCCTCTTTGCCCTTATTTGGAGCAGGCTGGAACAGGCGGGAGTTGAACTCTGACATCACTGTCGTGCCGTTAGTGGCCTACTCCGCCTACTAAGGGCTTCTCGGCAACTCTGCAAAATCCTATGGGTGACGTCACGGACTCTACATTCATTTATATACAGTCTATGGTAATGATACACGCTGCGGCTAGGCACACATAGGCATGTGATTTATAACTTTAGACATCGTAAAACAATTTTAAACGAGATTTTATTGTAGATTATACATTTTACTGATACCAAGTATATAATATTTACCTTGTTCATTACAAATAAAAATAAAATATATATATTTTTTAAATATATTTTTTAATTTATTTTTAATGACAATGTGGGAAGAGGGTGGGCGGCGCCCCTAGCGCCCCTATGGGCCGGCCGCCACTGCCCGCATGACATATTTGTCAGGGTTGATTTGTAATTGCCTATTGAGACAAAGTTTGTTCTTTAAAGGTGGGGTAGGTAAGTTTGAGAAACCGGCTCGAGATCGCTATAATTTGAAAATACACAACCGGAGAAAATCTCCCACTTCCTTATAGAGCCCCTCCTCCAACACACACGAACGCGCACATGACCAATGAGGGCACGAGATAATGTTGTGCCCCGATGGAAGGCTGACAGGCAGGGAGGTTGTACTTTTTACAGTATTACGGCTTCTACAGATGACATTTTTTAATGGATTTTTTGTCAAAGCACTTAAGATATTCATTGCTATCGGGATGTTAAGAGCATTCCATGGAATATAACAAAAAGTGTATCTCGAGCCGGTTTCTGAAACTTACCTACCCCACCTTTAAGTAGGAACTAAACCAATTTAGAGATGTTGCTGAAACTCCCACCCAGTTTTCTAGACGGTCTAGCAATATGTTGTGGTCAACAGTATCAAATGCAGCGCTGAGATCTAATAATACTAACACTGATTTTCTGCCACTGTCTGTGTTTAAATGGATGTCATTTAAGACCTTAACAAGAGAAGTCTCAGTGCTGTGGTTTGGTCGAAAGCCCGACTGAAACACATCAAAACCGTCATTTAAAAATATGAAATTACTCAACTGTTGAAAAACAACTTTTTCAATCAATTTGCTTAAAAAGGGAAGGTTTGATATTGGCCTGTAACTATTCATTACGGTTGCGTCTAGGTAATGCTTTTTTAGGAGCGGTTTAATTACTGCAGTTTTCAGGGCCTGTGGAAATACACCCGAGTGGAGAGACTTGGTTACTATGTGTAGTATATCTGAGGCCAAGCAATGAACAACCGTTTTGAAAAATCCTGTCGAGATAATATCGAGGCTACAGGAGGAGGATTTCAGATGTTGAATAATGTCTTCCAGGTCTTTAGCATTTATCAGACAGAATTGTGTCATGATGTCTGAATTGACTTTAGGTGAACACAGGGACAGTACATTTGCTGTACCTGATACAGAGGCACTGACTGCCTGTCTAATTTGCATGATTTTGTCAGTGAAGAAGGAGGCACAATCATTGCAGGCCCTGGTGGAGAGAAGAACGATTGCCGTGCCTTTTTTATTTCCTGATTATAGACGCAGAGTCTCTCTTTATATATTTCCAAGTGAACCTGGAGATTTGTTTTTCTCCACCTGCATTCAGCTTTTCTGCACTCTGAAATTTAACAACATGGTGCAGAGCAAAAAAGGGTTCCCTATAATCTCAAGTATTTACATGAACAGCAAAATGTAGACAAATATATTTACAATATAAAATAATATGTTCATACAAAACAAAATATATATGTTTATATTACTTAGAAAAATCTTTATTCACTTTCAACATTTAAAACTGTTTTTTCTCGGTATTATAGGATATTTATATTTTTCGCTGTTTATATATTTTAATTACTTTCTGAAATGTCCCCTTTTTCTATTTTCTAAATTGTCAAGTAATTCATCAAACGAAATATTAATATTATTAATAATAATAATAGTGATGATACATTTTGCCTTTGGTTTTTATAATGTCTCTCTCTGTCTTTTATTTAGATATTTGTTTAATCAAATTCAGAGTTGTATTTGCATGAACGTCTAACATCCAGGGTTTTAAATGATGTTTATGGCACACTGTATTAAAGAGGATGAGGACAGAGTGAACTGAGATGAACATATGCATATTAAGTGTCCCCCCCTCTGGTTCTCAGGGTCACAGAGACTACAACACAGAGCACCAGCAGCAGAACACTGAGCGCTGAGCATCTCACTGTGTAGAAGGTGGAGTGAACCCCAAAGGGGTCTCTGTGCTTCAGGAGGGTTTTGGTTGAAAACATACACAGAGAATGTTGGTCCCTAACTGCACACCAATACTCTCCTGTGTCTTGCAGTGATACATTATATATGACCAGTCTCCCATCAGGGTAACCGTGCACAATGCTACTGTTCTGATTAAATTGACTGAAGGTTCTTCCTTTGGTTTGTTTCGATTTCAAGAACCAAACATGAAACAAACCCTTTTCCCTATATTTGCATCTGAAAGTGACTTATTCTCCCTCTAAGAAGAGCTCTACAGCAGGGAGGGGAGTTGGGGCACACCAACAGCCCATATATGTTCATAGTAGTTAAGGTACTACAAGAGTACCAACCTGTGTGATTTAACGTTACCGATGTCAACACCAGAGAGTAGTTTTGGTCAACAACAGATTGGTTATGTTGTGGTGAATTTTGAACAAGTTAGTGTTCCAATATGGAGGCTTGTCTTCACTGAAATCAGTGACAGGGCACTGCAACACAGCTGTTAGATCAACTCTTCTTCCAGATCATAGACTACAGGGTGACTGCTAACACACTGCTGTTGGTTCATCACTAGACATGTGTATAATTCGAGGTCAGTTGTTGAGAAGTTGGATATAAGTAGAGCTGATGTGTTTTTCACCACTTGGTATCTTCATGTGAATCCAAGATGGCAGCACGTCTGTACCTGTCCCTGTCCGCTGTGCTTTCATGTCTGTTCTAGTATTGTCTACGTGATATTTGTCATCTTTGTAAAACACCAGTCAATATCTGTGAGCTGTTTTGAACAGTACAACCAGGGCGAGCGCTGTTGATGCCGTAACATTACGGCTAAACATTACTGCCGTTCCTGGGACTGGGATCACTCTATCCGCTTGGACTGCGGAGCCTGGAGCCTGGAGGAGCCTTATTTCTCTCTGCATTATGAACGCGCATCTAACCCACGGGACCGCGCCGCCCGGCACGTTCATGTGATGCGACGTGTTCAGTACTCCATGAGTTTTACCGGATGCACAATAAGAACATACCCATATCGCCTTACTGCCACACGGAGCTGTAATCATGGATATATTCCACATGTTTGCTGTAATTCATCATTTGTAAAATATTATACTACATGGGCCGTATGATGTAAATCTTGTATTAAATAAAGTTAATATTACCGACGTAGATTAACTTCCCTGTAGCTTCTTAATGCACTTGCAATATACCATTAAAGGAGTTGAACGTTGCTGTTTGCTATTACTATAATACCACGCAGGGATAAGCCAGAGTTTACAACCTTTGCATGTGGGCACAACACGTTTTGACCCAGATTAATTAGCTATACCATATGATATCGCACAAGTAAGTTGTCACTTATACATATATAAATAAAGACATACTGTATGTGTCAAAGCTCAAATCAAATTAACAGTTGTATTAATATACTTGTATATGTATATATATTATATATATGTATTAGTGTTGCACGGTGTACCGATACTTGAAAGGTACCGCGATACCCTGCCGTTAAAAACGGTACGATTCCTCCGTTTCATTAGTATCGGTACTTTAAGAATGACGGGGAAAAGTACTCCCGTGAAAAAGCGCCGTTTTAATAAGAGCCGTGTGTATTCAGCGCTCTGCTTCCACTCCCTGTAGCCGTGCCTGCAGTCCCGCTCCTCTCAAGCACGTTCTAAGTCCCTCCCCTCGCTCGTGCACGCGGCCACGCGCTAGCTGCCAGAGCATGATGTGAGAAAACGAGAAGCATGGCTGAAAGAGGGAGTGCAACTGCCGCTGCGCCTCGGCTTGTTGACAAAAAAGACGCCAGAAGTCTGTGAACGGGCCGTTCAGGTGTTCAGAGCAGAGCTCCCTGTCGGAGCGGCAAAGCGTGATGTGCACTGAAAAGTGTTTCTGTCGCAATATTATCGTTGAGCAAACTTAACTAGCAAACTAGCATCACTATCTGCTAACGTTAGCTTTAGCCTTCGTTTTCTATTCGTTTTTTTAATGGGCTATAAACGGAGGTGGTATAAGTATATATCTTGTACTTGAGTAAAAGTAGAAGTACCCGGGTCTTGTACTTGAGTTAAAGTAGAAGTACCAGAATGTAGGAACAATCCTGCAATCAAAATGTTCCTCAAATAAAAGTACAAAAGTATTATCATCAAAATATAGTTAAAGTAGCGACAGTAAAAGTAGAAGTACTCAGGTCTTGTACTAGAAGCACCAGAGTGTAGGAATACTCTGTTACAGTAAAAGTACTGCATTCAAAATGTTCCTCAAGTAAAAGTATTAAAGTAGCGACAGTAAAAGTAGTCATTGTGCAGATTGGTCCATTTCAGAATAATATATATGATGTGTTTTATAATGATTGATCATGAAAGTGTTCTCAAAGCTGGTGAAGGTGCAGCTAGTTTGAATCTTGTGGATTTACTCCAGGTGGAACTAAAGTCTTATTTAACACTTGATTATATTTCACATCATTCATCCACATCTGTGAAGTAACTAAAGGGATTAATACATGTAGTGGAGTAAAAGTACACCATGTACCTCTGAACTGTAGTGGATTAGAAGAACAAAGTAGCAAAAGAAACATTGAAATACTTAAATAAAGTACAAGTATCTCAAAATTGTACCCAAGTAGTACTTGAGTTTATGAACTTAGTTACTTTACACCAGTGGCTATGTGCCTTGCACAGAGGCATGAAAATACATTTTCAAAATGCTCAACAGTGCTGCCAAAATGTTAAACTCACTGCTACACAATTAAAATAAATGCTTTTATATATATTTATATTAGATGTGACTCTTTGGTGTTTCTGTTCTTAGTAACACTGCTGCTTTAGTTGTTCTGACTGCTAAAATCATCTCTTATTCCTAATTTTAAAGCCGATATTCCGTGTTTCCCTTTTTTTTAAGAAAAGTATCGAAAAAGAATCGGAATCGCAATTCTTGACTTGGTATCGGTATCGAAACCAAAATGTTGGTATCGTGACAACACTAATATGTATATAGCCTGTGTTGTAAATGTATACACACAAATGAACAACCTTGTGTGTGTCAAATAACAAGTTGTATTGTAGTGTTTATTTTAGTGTTGTTTTATGCTTATCCACATTTTTATTTCAGAGCACAGGAGAAAGCTGGGCACAACATAAAGCTCAACAGTGAAGCTGGCAATGCTGAACAAAACCATCACTAGATCCTGTTACATCAGCGTAATATAAAAGTACAGAACGATTGATGGAACATTAGCATAATTACTAATTGCTTGGACGTTACACTAGCTAGCCGCTAGCTGCTATCTGCTAACTGCCGCGGCCGCCTCGTTATTCGTTAATATAAAATCCATCATAAGAATCCAGAACGCGCGGTGCTGTTACGTGTACGCAAATTGACGTGCTTGATGTGAACGAGCCTTTTGGGGGGCATGGTTAAAGTTACGCATGCTATATGAGCGCACATACGGGTACTTCTCTGATGTTTCACTCTCTCAAAAGTTGAGCCATTTTGTCATCCATGCGCCAATGAGCAACTCTCATAGGAATGAATGAGGCCCCGCCTTCCACGCTGTATCCAGTTCTTATTATACATCCATGGTTCGTTGAGCTAAAGCATATCATGACTGGGCTTGTGTTCCTGTTTACATGAGACGTCAAACAACGTCATCTTCTTTCTCGGGAGGACTGAAAATCCTGACCGAATTCTCACCTCGCTGATCTGGCATTTCTCAACTTCAGCAGGACGGAAAACGCGGACGGGTTTCCTGTGCTGATTTCTGGATTTCTTCAGCAGGCCCTCTCTACCTCCTGACACATGTCACACAGCATGTTTCTCCTAATACCTATTTTTCTCCTACTGACTATTCTCCATCCATATGAGGTGCGTGAAGGGTATGAAAACCAAAATGTGCCTCATCTTCCTTAGACTTAAGCCCTGTATGCGTTGCGCCCGGGTGTAACTTTTACGCCTAGTATGGAGCAGGCGTAAATCGGAAAGACAGACTAGTATCCATAGTAACGTAAAACAGGCAAGAAGGATATTAACGATGGCAGGGCGTCTTTTTTACATGTTTAACAATGAATGGGCATTAAGAAGAGAAAGAGTCGTCCGTGATCGAACAAACCCACTGGACATCTATTCAGACAGTGAACTGATAGAGGTTTAGTTTCGGCAGACAAGCCCTTTTTGATTTAATCGAGGAGATCTCCCCTAAACTCCAGCACGGATCAGACCGAAACGCTGCGCTCTCCCCAACCTTGCAAGTGCTGATTGCGCTCAGATTCTACGCGAACGGGGCCTTTCAAAAATACTGTGGGAGACATGATTAATGTTCATCGCACAACTGCATGTCGGGCTATAAGACAAGTTTCATTGGCCCTCCAACACCGATTTCTTTCTCCGTCAGTTCCCGCTGTAGCTCTGACAAATCCCTCTTTCTCTTTCGGGGTGTGGCCATTTGGGATGCCCCTTGAGTCATCGCTGACGCTATGGGTGTGGGAATTCCCTCTTCTCTGCGGTCCTCTGAGTCTGTAAAATGGTAAAATGGTGTTGCTTGGCAACAATTACTGTTTTGCGTGTATTCACGTGGACGCGCATCTTAAAACCAGGCGCAGCTACGCCCGAGACTAGTCAGGCTTGGTGCACTCGGTGTAAATTCGAATCACTACGTCGGACGTAGCTAAGCCCGACGTTAGAGTTAAGCCCTACTTTTTTACGCCCATCTGGTGCACTCCACTCCAGGACCATAACCCTTCCAGTCAACCAGTAGCTGTCGCCCTCTACCCCTTTTCCGACTAGCCAATATTGTCTTGACTGTGTAAACCGGACCTCCATCGATCATCCAGGGGGGCGGGGGGGTTTGGCGGTGGGAACCATAGTGCTCTCCTTCAATGGTTTTAGTTTCCCTACATGGAAGGTGGGATGTACCTTCATGGACCTGGGAAGCTGTAGTCTCACTGAAACCGGGTTGATGACCTTGGTGATGGGAAAAGGACCCACAAACCGGGGAGCCAACTTACGGGAGAGTACGTGGAGGGGAAGGTCTCATGTAGAAAGCCAGACTTTTTGGTCTGGCTGGTATACAGGGGCTGGTCGGCGTTTTCGGTCTGCTGCTGTTTTAACTAGTTGTGAATTCCTGCAGAGGATCTTCCTAGCCGCAGCCCACACGCGCCGACAACGCCTGACCGGAGCGTGGGCAGACGGGACCGTGACCTCTCTCTCCTTGGCTGGGAACAGTGGCGGCTGGTAGCCATAAACAGGTCATAGGTCAGGACTCCCTGGAAGAAGAGATCTTGTATCTCAATGGGACATTCCTGGATAAATAAAGGATAAATAAAAATTAAAAAAAACACAGTGAAACGGGGACAGGCCCGTGGCAGAAGTAGGGAGGATGTTGTGCGCATACTCAACCCAGGTGAGGTGCTCGCTCCAGGAGGATGGATTCTGGGACACCAGGCAGCGCAGGCAGGTCTCCAGTTCTTGATTTAGGCGCTCTGTCTGGCCGTTAGACTCCGGATGGTATCCAGACGAGAGACTGACCGTGGCACCGATGAGGCTGCAGAACTCCTTCCAGAAGCGTGGCACAAACTGGGGAACCCGGTCGGAGACAATATCCTTTAGGAAACCATGAAGCCGAAAAACATTGTGCATCATGACCTCAGCCGTTTCCTTAGCTGAGGGCATCTTGGGCAGAGCAATGAAATGAGTCATTTTAGAAAACCGGTCCACTACCGTTACAACTGTGGTGGCCTGGCCTGAGGGGCAGGCCAGTGACGAAGTCCATGGAGATCTCTGACCAGGGTCTGTTGGGAATAGGGAGTGGTTGTAATAGTCCTATTCGCGCCCTGGAAGAGGTCGTGTTTCAAGCGCAGACAGGGCACGCCTCCATATACTCCCTCACCTCCTTCTCCATGGATGTCCACCATAAACGTTGTTTTATAATGAACATAGTTCTCTTGACTCCGGGGTGACAGGTGAGCAGCGAAGTGTGAGCCCAGTGGATCACCTGTGGTCGCTCGGCCTCCTGAACGAAAAGCCGGTTAGGCGGGCAACCTCTTGGTGCAGGAGCTCCAGCATTGGCTCGTATTACCTCCTTCTCTACTGACCAAGTCAGCGCTCCTACCACCCGGTTTAATGGGATGATGGGTTCCGGCTCCTTGACTGTAGGCACAGGGTCAAACAGACGGGACAGAGCGTCAGGCTTGACATTCTGAGACCCCGGCCTGTAGGAAAGAACAAAGTCAAAACGGTTAAAAAACAAGGTCCACCTAGCCTGGCGGAAGTTAAGTCTTTTGGCTTTTCTTATGTATTCCAGGTTTTTGTGGTCGGTTCAGACCACAAAAGGATGCTCGGCTCCCTCCAACCAATGCCACTCTTCCAGTGCCAGCTTCACGGGCAGCAACTCACACGTCGTAATTTCTCTCTGCTGGAGAGCAGGAGAGCTTCCTGGACAGAAAAGCGCAGGGGTGAAGGTTGTTGTCCTTCTGTAGTCGCTGGGAGAGGACCGCTCCCACCCCTTCGTTGGAGGCATCCACTTCTACCACAAACTGACGAGTGGTGTCCGGCAAGGTGAATATGGGAGCAGAGGTGAACATTCCTTTAAGCTGAGAAAAAGCCTCCTCAGCCTGAGGAGACCACAAAAAAGGCACTTGAGGGGACGTGAGGACATGAAGAGGGGCTGCAATAGCACTGAAACTCCACACAAAACGTCTGTAAAAATGTGCAAAGCCTAAAAACTGCTGCACTTTCTTACGAGAGTCAGGGGTAGGCCAACAAGCTACTGCGCTAACTGTCTCTGGGTCCATTCTAACCTGACCTGGAGAAATGATGAAGCCCAAAAAAGTGACTGTCTCTGCATGGAATTCGCATTTTTCTGCTTTGACAAACAACCTATTCTGGAGCAGCTCTTGTAGGACCTGGCGGACATGTTTATGGGTATCAAGGTCAGGGGAGCAGATCAGAATGTCGTCAATATATACAAAAATGAAACGGTTCAGAAACTCCCTCAACACGTTGTTGATCATAGCCTGGAAAACAGCAGGAGCGTTTGATAAACCAAAGGGCATTACGAGGTATTCATAGTGGCCTGAAGGGGTGTTAAAACCTGTCTTCCATTCATCGCCCTCCCTGATCCTGACTAAATGATAAGCGTTACGCAGGTCTAACTTGGTGAAAACCTTGGCTCCCTGAAGCTGCTCGAAGGCTGACGAGATGAGAGGAAGGGGGTACCGGTTTTTAACCGTAATGTCATTGAGAGGTGAGTAGTCAATACATGGCCTAAGAGACCCATCCTTTTTGCTCACAAAAAAAAAACCCACTCCTGCTGGTGATGAGGAAGGGCGAATAAGGCCTGTTTTGAGGGAGGCATCAATATAGTCCTTCATGGGCTCTTTCTCAGGTCCTGAAATAGCATATAGTCAACCCTTAGGAATTGGAGACCCAGCAATTAGGTCAATAGCACAGTCATAGGAGGAGGAAGAGTCAGAGCCTTGGATTTACTGAATACTTCACTTAAAGAGCCTGTGACACCATCCCAACAACTGTTGTGCAATGAAATATTTGGCTACTAGTAATCTCGAACCGTCAGTTTAAAAAAGAAAAAGCGATACCGTTTCGTTAAATATCAATAATTTCGAACATCGCGGGGAAATTCCTTCACTCATTTTGAAGTTTTGGGGGAAGCCGGAAGTGACGTCAATGCGGGAACGCTCCGAGAGCCAAACACGGACAAAGTGTGTTGTGTCATGCGTAGAAATGGTGAATTACTGAGTTTAGGCACGTTAATAACGTTTTAATGAAGTTGACTACAGTATATTCATATTTGTCAGTGCTTTCATGTCAATTCGGCGACATAAACATAAATGATCGTGGTGAAGATGATGATTACATTAGGATTAAAAATCGGGAGTGAGAGCTGCTGAATTTCCTCCCGTCGGATGTGATATAAAAACAAATCGATTATTTTTGTGGTTATAAACTCAAGTGGATGAAATTACATTTATTAGTGCTTTCATGTCAATTCGGCGAACATATGATACATTAAATGATGAGTGAGGATGATGATTAAAAATCGTTTGTTTGAGCCGGTCTACATTTCCTGATGAGAAAACAAACCGATGCTTTTTGTAGTTGTAGTACACCAACAACGTGGATTAAACGTGTGGTTTTTTACCACAATGTTGGGGAAATTAATGGATAAAATGCACGGATTATTATTATTATTCCCACTCCGATCGGGACACTAGGTCCACCGTTTCCCCGCAGCGAGGCTCCCCCCGTTGACAGTTTACGTGGGCTGGGTGCAGTGGCGGACTGTGGGTGCAGTGGCGGACTGGCCATCGGGACGAATCCCGATGGGCCGGTACCGAAGTGGGCCGGTCGGATAAGTAACTAGCACATCCCCCATAGGCGGCGCGTGAGGCTCAGGTTTGAGGAGGCTAAATAACTTCTTTTACCTGACGCTGCCCGCCTCCGGCGTCTATAGAAAAGAGATCCACTCAGTGTGCGGAGTTTAAATCTCTCAAGTCATATTACAGGATAAAGGAAATACAGTTTAAACTGCCGTATGCAGAGAAGACGCCGACGTGTCGCACTTATCATTCATATTACATCATCAATCAGATCATCGATCAGATAATATCATAATATATCATATATTTCCTTATCTGAGTCAGCTTCTCCAGCCTCATCTGGCCGTGCAACACTCACAGTGTCACAGACTGTATGCAGAAGTATTATTTAACACATTATGTTGACGAAACACTCGAGACAAATGTAATTAAAGTCAGATCCACTCGTTTCTTAGACGTGAACGCGCTCTCAGCTGGAGAGAGAAACCCTGGCTTGATTTACCGAGTTGATAACCAGCGTCGTAGGACCGCTTAGCGAGATCTCGTTTGTTAGTTTGTTGTTGTTAGTTTGTTTGTTACTCAAACATATCCAGGGTCTGTTGAACTGGCTTCGTAGTACAGGGCACAGGTGGCTAGCAGCGCTAATGTCAAAGACACAGACATTATACATTATATTTGTATTTTACATCCCCCACTTGACAGTGGGCCGGTCGAGAGTCCCGGGATGATTTGTAGTCCCAGTCCACCACTGGCTACATGACCATATGATCGCCCATATTGACGCACCTCATTCCTAAACTTCTAACAGATACAACATAAACCGATCCTTCAGCCTCATATGAGCTCTCAGACGCGTTCACCATTAACCTGTCATCGCTGTCTGAGCTTGCTGCTGTGTGCGCCGTCGTGCGTTTACATCTGACTGTATATATATAAAGGTTTACATGCAGATGCTGGGATCCTGGACGGTGCAGCTGGAGCGCTGTGCCCGCAATGACGTCACCCATCATTTGGCGGGACTTGAAGAATCCGCGAGAAGATCCAGAAAATTGTCAACATTGAAGGCAGATTAATGGTTATCAAAGTACAAATATCCAAAATCAGTTCAGTAACGGTTTAAGGGGACAATATGTACTCAAATTGATGGGTTTGGATGATGGGGGAAAACCGTGTCACAGGCTCTTTAAATCGTGGTAGCAGGAAGGGACTGAAAGTACATCAGGAAAATAGATTTCTGGGATAGTTCCCTGCCTAACACTCCCAGTGTTACCTCCGCTACCTGCTTAACACAGTGATCTATGCAATTCTTTCCCCACCCCTCCACCCTCCCAGATTGCCAATCTATGTGAGGGTTATAAAGTTTCAACCAGGGAAACCCCAAAATGAGTGGATGTTGGGCTGAGTTAAATAAGTGAAATGACATTGTCTCGTGATGGTTATCATTGCATCTTATTTCTAAAGGCTCTGTTTGGTGAGTCACTTTAAACAGCCGCCCATCGAGAGCACTCGCTTCAAGAGGCTGAGGTAGAGGTTTAGTTTTTATGTCCAATTTTTTAACTAAACCCCAATCCATAAGACTTTCGTCTGCCCCTGAGTCAATGAGAGCACCATGAGTAACCACATTGTCTCTGATCTTTACCTTGATGCGGGTCAGGGTGTGAGGAGGAAAATCAGAGGAAGAGATCCGGCTCACCAACGTACTCCTCATTATTGGTGAGCCTCCTCTTTTACCGGACAAGCCGCTTGTGGATGTCCGTGCTGCCCGCAGTAGAAACACAGACCCTCCTTTAATCGACGCTGACGTTCTGCCATCAAAAGCTTGGCGCGACCCAACTGCATTGGCTCCTCCACGGAGCCAGAGGGCGCTGTTGTCCGGAACGCAGGTGGTGAGGGGTGACGGGGCCTCCAAGAAGAAGTAGTATCCAGCGGCGAGCGTCTCCTATGGAGAGGCGGGTCAACCGCATCCTTGGATTTATTCCTTCTCCTCTCCGTTAAACGATTGTCTATCCTTATTGCCATGGATATGACAGAGTCCAAGTCAGCGGGCAGATCGAGAGGCGCCATCTGGTCTTGTAGGGGATCCGAGAGACCGCTGACGAAAGCGTCCAACAATGCAGCGGAGTTCCAGCCGTCGGCTGCCATAGTCCGGAACTCGATGGCGTAGTCAGCCACACTCCGCTGATGTTGTCGCAGCTTAATCAGAGCCCGAGCTGCTTCCCTGCCCGGCGTGGTTTGATCGAAGATCTTTCTCATAGTGTCTATGAAGTTTTCCAGAGACCCGCAAATGGGGGAGCCTCAGGACCACTGTGCCGTAGCCCACGCTGCTGCTCGGCCGGAGAGATGGGAGATCATGAAAGCCACCTTGGAATTGTCCGTGGAAAAGGCAGCCGGTTGGTGGTGATAGTGTTGCTCACACTGCACGATGAACGGCCGGCAGCCTTCCGAGTCTCCGGAGTACTTTTCGGGTGGAGCCAGACGTATGGAAGTACTGTGCGGCTCAGTAGCCCGGTTGGGATCGGATCCGGTCGCCGCTGGAACCGGAGGAGTCGTAGGAAGAGAAACAGCCTGCAGGTGAGTGAGCATACGCTGAATCTCTGCTGCCAATAGATTTACTTGGGTCGTCACCGAGGTTTGTAGTTCCCCATGGCTGTTGGTTAGATTCTGCACTCCCTGCTGCATGGTGGCCATATGCTCCTCATGTTGCCCAAGACGTTGGCCCTGAGAACGGATGGCGTTCTTTATCTGATCTGAGTTCATTTTGTTGGTCAGTTCGTACTGTCAAGGAGTGAACTCTGAGGCATGAACTCAATTGCACGACTCAAACTCAGACTCGGATAGTGTTTCAAAATAAAGACTTTACTGGGATTTGCACAGTAATGAAAACAAGGAAAACAAAAACACTCTTTCGAGGAAAACTAGAACAGTGATCAATAACATAGATCTGTGAGAAGTCCGTGAGGTAAGCAGTAACGTAGGTCATAGAGAGACAACGAACTGACAATGAACAGGAGGGAGCTAACACAATATATACTGTGAAGCTGAGCATTGAGCGGCCCATACCAAGCAAGGAGGCAGAGGCAGAACGTCCAAAAATATAACCCGGCGTGGGCATTTATTAAAAACATGGGCACAAAGTTCACAGTCTCAATCCTGCTGTTCTCTTTGTCCACATCCTGCAGCCACAAGGATCTCACACACACACCCAGCCTCTCAACAGACAGGGCAACAGAGCCTAAATACCCACACTCCAATCATCACAACAAGACACAGGTGAGGGGGGAGGAGACAACACAGGACACCAGGTGCACACAATCATCAGCCACAGACAACATATACTGTGCAATCACGCCAACAAAGTGCCCTATTACCCGGCCTGAAGCCGTCAGTCCATAGTGACGAAGCCACCTTGGTCACATATACACAGGTAAAGGGGACACAGGTGGAAACAATCAGGGCGGGGAAAACAATCAAGGACGCAGGAGACAGAAAGGGGCGGGGAGCGTGGAGGCCTGAAATGAGAGGGAGAATTAATTAAGAAAATAAACATAAAGCACAGGGCAAAGGGACATGACAAAACTAACATAAAGAATACACTTTGACTATAAGTGTCTTGGACATGACATCAGCTGTTAATAATTATAGGCCAATTTCAAAATTATGTGTTGTAGCGAAGGTCCTTGAAAAGCTTCTCAGTGAACAACTTAAATTATTCTAGGACACAAATTATATTTTGTCAAAGCACCAATCCGGTTTTAGAAAACAACACAGCACAACAACTGCTGCTATTAAAGTGGTGAACAACATAATTGAGGCATTGGACTGTAAAAAATATTGTGCAGCTCTATTTATTGATTTTTCAAAGGCGTTTGACACAGTTGATCATATCATCCTGGCGGAAAGACTTCACAGTATCGGCTTATCTAGGCTGTAGGTTGGTTTTTAAATTATTTATCAGCGAGAACCCAATGGGTCCAATTTTCTGGGTCCTCTTCTTCCTTCCTCCCGATAGCAAAAGGTGTGCCACAAGGTTCCATATTAGGACCGATTATTTTTACCATATATGTAAATCATCTATGTAATAATTTAGCAAATGCTTCTTACCATTTGTATGCAGATGATACTGTTATTTATTCTTCCTCCGCTTCTATAGAGAAAAGTCTAGATTTCCTCCAGTGTGCCTTTGATGTCATACAAACCCATTTATATCAACTAAAGTTGGTATTAAATGCTGAAAAATCCAAAGTGATGATATTTTCGAATGGCAAAAAGTTACCATCTATTCTACCCAAGGTTTGTACTGCACAAGGGACTGACATTGAGAGGGTCACTACTTACAAACATCTGGGATTTCTTATTGAACAGAACTTGTCTTTCAAGTTACACACGGAAAATGTTGTTTCAAAGCTAAAAATAAAATTAGGTTTCTTTTACAGAAATAAATCCTGTTTCTCTTTTCAGACAAGGAAACATCTGATATCTGCAACGTTTTTACCTGTATTAGATTATGGTGACCTGCTATACATGAATGCCTCTGACCAGTGCCTAAAGAGCTTGGATACTGTGTACCATTGTGCCTTACAATTTATTACTGGATGTGGATATCGAGTGCACCATTGCACTTTATATGCTGCTGCTAATTGGCCATCTTTGTCTGCTCGCAGACTTTCCCATTGGTTGGTTTTATTTATAAATATCTGCTTGGGTTGGTTCCCTCCTACATTTGCACATATATGTGTCAAAGAGAAAGTCTATATGGCCTGCGCTCCCGAGATTTTATTCAGATGCTGGTTCCTACAGTGAGAACAAAACTGGGTAAAACAGCTTTTAAATATGCGGCCCCCACAGCTTGGAACAATGTACAGAAGGAGCTGAAACTCTCAGATTTAATCACTATGGGGGAATTCAGGTCCATCTTAAAGGACAGAGAACACGACACCATTGGTCGATGTGAGTGCTCGTATATCCTAAAATCGTTTTAAATGTTGCCCGTTTTGAATGATTTTTAATAGTTTGTTTTACTTCGCATATTGACTCGCTAATGTGCCATTTTATTTGTGTTTTACAGCTGTATTTGTCTGCCTGTCATGTCTGTGTTTTATCTGTTGTAACTTTGTACATGCTGCCCCTCTTGGCCAGGTCACTCTTGTAAAAGAGATTGTAATCTCAATGAGTCTTTTACCTGGTTAAATAAAGGACATATATATATATATCATTGTCCATCACTGATGCCGTATTGTCCCCAAACACTCTGGTCCATATTTCTTGTTCATATCGATAATTCAGTTTGAGCCACTGGACATCCAGCTTGTCAGCTGCAGAGCTGACAGGTATAATGTTTCTTCATGTATCACAACTGCATCTCTGGTCTCACCTATTGAACCACACACATGAATTGTGATGTTTTCCTGGTAAGTCACTTTGCCCTCACCCCAGTACTCCAATTGGTACAGGCCGGAGTCTAAATAGGTCAGGTTCTAGATCATGTAAGAAGAAATATTGGTCATGCTGACAAGTCATTTTTTCAGGTCTTAAGGTACTGAGGAGTTCTGGGGCCAGAGGTCAGAGGTGTTCCACAGGACCAGCTTCTCCTCACCAACACATCTGGAGATGAGGCAGGAGCTGGCCTCCTCTGAGAGTATGAAGGTGTAAGAGTCACTTTCCTTTCCGATGATGCTGGGTTCTTCAGCGTGGATGTTGCTGATGAGAGCAAACAGCAGGACGGAGAGCTCTGGGACTGCAGCCATTCTGCTCAGAGGTTTCCTCGTGAGTGTTGTGCAAACACTGACTCCGCTCACTTCATAAGATCTGTGTCAACCCTTAGCATCAGCATCTCATTGGTGGTCCGACAAACGAGACTTCTTTATATCATCATCAGTGGAAACTTTGAAGGGTTGCAGTTATCAAGTAATCTCTGGGTTTCAGGCTTACCTCAAAGCCACACTATGTGTCTAGACTTTTGAGCTGAACAGAAACAGCTGGCTTTATGTTGAACTCCTGGTAACGTTCCGCCCAACCTATCGTCTTCTATCAGAAACCTCTCTGTATCAGAAACAATGCACAACGTTTTTTGGAAGTTATATATCTGTGTTTACATTAGCAAGCATCGCTAACACTCAAAGCTAACGCTGTAGGCTACTGGAGAGAATATGTGTAAAGAAGCCGGATATAAAAAAGGTACTGTCCTTTGAGAGAGAAAGCGTTTGAGCTCCATACTTTTTTCAGAAATAATTCTTGCTGTGGTTTGGAACATAATATGGCGTTTAATCACGGCAGTGTTTAGCTGAGTTTCTGCTGGGAGACAGCCTTCTCTCACAGAGCTCACTGCTTGCATGTGGAAAGGGGCGTGGCCAGCAGCAGCTCGGTTACATTTAAAGCTGCGGACCCAGAATCAGCACTTTTGTAACAGGGCTGAAATAGAGAGGTATGAGGCATGGCTACAATGGGTGATTTATTTGGTATTTTGAGCAAAACACTTCAGAGACATGTTTTATAAAGATATGGCCCTATAATATATTGTTAAAAAATAGCATGATAGGTGTGCTTTAATAGAAAATGTAAGCAGCGGGGCGCAGGCACTTTAAAAAAAAAAGTAAACTAAAAAGAATTCCTCCTGACTCTGATGACTCTAAAATGGACTCAAAATCATGGGGCAATGTTGTTTGGCCTGAAGTTAATGTTGTCTTTTTTGCTTTATTTAGACTTAGAGAGTTCGAGAATGCGTAGTTTAGTAAATCTTCTGGCGGACCCTGCAGGGGTTCGGTTTGCAAACATTGTTTTCACATGTGAGTGTGCATTTGCGCCGCTGTGGAGAACAACCGTGTTGAAATAGATGGAGATCATTGGCTTCCTCAATGATTGTCCCCCCCCACCACACATAATGGTTCCATAGGAAAACAGTCTAGCCTGACTCTGTGGATCCTGTCTATACAGGTGTTGCTACTGTAACAAATAGAAAGGGAACTAGTGTTTACAAATAAAATGATGGCACGCAATACAGTTTTATTTTTATCTGAACAAAATTTCCCCACCACTTTTGAAAACTATCCGACGTAATTATAATGAGCCAGCTAGTGTTATTAATGTGCGTCTGCTGTGGGGATACTACCGTTTTATGTACAGAGGACTACTGTAAGCGCAGTAAAGTAGATACTTTGCACTAATATGGTGTTTTTTTATGCAGCTTTATGAATGTGGAACAACAATGAAACGTATATTCTTCATTCAATTGGAACTGAAATAAAAAAGGTAACTTTCATATTTCTCCTTTTGATTATTATCGTGTTGAATGTTCAAAACAAAGCACATTGGCAAGTTATGGCATAAGTTGTCAAATGCTTAATAAGCACCATAACTTTCATGATACGCATGAACGACCGAATGTTGTGTCATGGTAAATGAAAGGTCCAGTGTTCCCTAAGCTAAAGGATATTAAAGGAAGTTTCGAAGCTCCTTTCCTATGATGTAGAGAATCCGAACAGCTCTTATCATGGCTGACACTGAGGGACTTTCGGGTAATTTCACTCCGTTAGGAACCTTCCTAAACTAAACTGACAATTCGAATGCAACCCTGCTAACAGCAGGTCATTTCACTAATAATTTGAATTTACATTCAACATGACAAATGAACAACTAAAATAAGTGACTCTTTATATTTTGTTAGAGTAGATTAATCGATATATTTCCCTATGTAGTTCTATAGCTTTTTTATTAGATTAGCCCAAACAGTTTTCACACAATAGACAAACCAACAATGAGAACAATATACCGGTAAGCACAGTGCTGAAGGATGAAACAATTACACCTAAAAAGGGATTCAACCGGTTACTCATTTCTTGAAGCAGTAATATGATTCAGCCACAAGATGGAGGTCTTGTCCATCTTTAATAGCAATGGTGCTGCATGAAACAAGGCTGAAGCGTTTGATTGCTCCTGAGAACTATGTTCTGACAAGGTCTCCAATCCATTGTCTGTTTACTGTGTTATTAAAGGAAGGTGTAAACGGTTACTGACAGCTTCTGGCATGTGTCTCTGCTTCAGCACGTAGATATAGTCAGCAGTGTGTCTGTGAGTGTGTTCAAGAAAATGCTTGTTGTTTTTAATGACTTGTTTGTTCATCAGTTGTGTTTATTTAAAGGATCCCCATTAGTTGAGGCAATGGCAGTCAGCTCATTGTCTTGGAACCCAACCTGACAATAACACATTATATGATGAACAGTAATAGAGACACCCCCTTGTGGCAAACATTGGGATTTCATTCCCAAAATGAATTAACATCCTTTTAATTAAAGAACTTTAAATTTAAAAAACACAGAACAAAGTTAAAGAATAAATTAATTGATGAAATAAAGTTGAAATAAAGTTGTGGTGTCTGGCTTCCCTTACTGGGACACATTGGAGGTCCCCATGAGGGGAATCATTAATTTTAGGGTGAAGACTTGGTTAGGTTAAGGGTAAGGGTAAGGGTTAGGCATGTGTTGGTTATGGTTAAGGTTAGGATAAGTCTCCAGGAAATGCATGTAAGTCAATGTAATGTCCCCTGAAGTGATGTATTCATGGTATATGTGTGTGTGTGTGTGTGTGTGTGTGTGTGTGTGTGTGTGTGTGTGTGTGTGTGTGTGTGTGTGTGTGTGTGTGTGTGTGTGTGTGTGTGTGTGTGTGTGTGTGTGTGTGTGTGTGTGTGTGTGTGTGTGTGTGTGTGTGTGTGTGTGTGTCAGCTCTCTGATCCACGATGGAGGGCACCTGTGTGGAGGTGTGAGCTGGGCCTTTGAAAGAAGCTCCTTACTCCGCCCACTTCCTCCTCCACACCATGAAGCATGGCCCTGTCTTTGTGTGCCCACGTTTTGGTTTCAGTTATGTAGTAGGTTTATTTAGCCTGCGGGTGCTGGAGAGACCAGCACCACTTTTTTATTTTCTGTGCGGTAACCCTGGGGCGGCCCCTGGCGTGCCTGGGGAAGCCAACGAAGACTATGGAGGTCAAGTTGGATAGAAATTAGGTGTGTGTGAGTAGACAGTGAGCAAACCAGGTAATGACTAGTCAATTTCATTTTGGTGGCAACATGTGGAGTCAAAGGGTTAGAGCACCTATCAGTGAGGTAGTGTTACATTGTGTAGCAGCGATTAACTGTTTTATGTTGTAGCACGTATCTGTGTGGTTGTGTTACTTGGTGTTGCATTGTCTTTTGTGGTAGTGTTACAGAGCTTAGTTTGCATTCAGTTGGCACTTATCTAGTGTAGTTGGGAAGCGTATTCTGTGCTATAGGATTCCTTGTAGGGCCATTATGGAGTTATACCTGGGAGTATTTTGTGAGGCTCCTGCCCCAGAGCGGCTTTTACATTGCACCAAAGCACAGCTCTTGTCACCTTTTGGAGGAGTTCGGGATTTAACATTTCCATTGCCATTTCTACACTGTAGCTTCTGTGCATGTGACATTAAAGCCTTTGAATCTATTGATTCGTTCACCATATTGATGTGGGTTCAACTTCCCGTAAGAAAGATGAAATAAGAGTCCAGATAGTCTCTGTCCTCACTGAACAAGGACTGTTTCCCAGGCAACTGCATGGTAGTAACCCTTATGAAACGAAAATATATTGCAATATATTGGTAAATATAATACAATATACTGGATCATACATTTCCATACATGGGAAAGTAGTCCTTATATTTTAAAATATATTGCAACATATGCATGGACCATGTATGGCTATATATTGATACATATTAAAAAAATATATTGCAACGAAAACCAAAACTGCACTATGTATATGTAATAGTTTTATTGAAACACTCATTTATCTTTCATGAGTTACACAAGTTTACATAAAGTTGAACAGATATTCATAAACAGTTATCTCACTTCGTTTTGTATAGTTACCCACTTTATATATGAACATATGTTTGATGGTATATATTAAAAAAGTACAAATACTCCATTGTCCTTTGAATGATGGAAAATAATATACAGTTTTTAAATATATACAGACACACACATATATGCATATATGCACGCATATATATATATATATATGCATATTTATATGTGTATATATATATATATATATATATATGCATGGAACGCTAGTTTAGGTTTAAGGCTCGAGCTTCAGGCAAAGGAAAGAGAAGAGATGAGAAGGTTGGAAATGGAGAGGTTGTGGTTATTAATGTCCCTTGTCTCGCACTGTAGCCAAAAAGCTGATTATTCACATAGATAAAGCCCATTGAGTACTACTCACTCACTCCTGTCAGTCCTGTTTACCCAATGTCCCCGTTTCCTCTTTGGAAACTCTAACCTTCAATTTTCACGACTGTATCTTGCATGGTTGCAACCCTATCACAATAACAAAATGTTTTTACAGACAAATAAACATCTGGAAAAACCACTTCTGTGGTTTTTCCCGCAACAGCATTAGTCTCCAGGAGCACATTCTGCCATAATGACATATTATTATATAACCGTAACCCTAACCCAAGGTGAAAATAATGCCAGCGTTGCTGAAGCTGCTGGTAATAAATATCACATACACAGTTGCGGCGCTTGAGTTATTTATATCATGCATAAATATATATGGACTTGCCCATACCCTCAGGATCACCTCATATAGAACAACAGCAGGTAGGACATCAATACGTTCACAAATAAAATGCAGTGACAGAAGCACATGTTGGGTAACCCTGCTGGAAACAAAGGTAAACCAGTCAAACTGAAGGTGAAGTCCGACCTGTTGTGCCTCATATAACATACATTAACGTTCCCATTGAATTTTCCAGTCGCCCCAGTGAGATGATAGTGAACTGTTCATGAACTTGTCATGAAAAGTTCATGGAATATCAGTGAACAATATTCATGAACAGCTCATAAACAGCTCATAACAAAGTTGATGAACTGTTCATGAAAGTGACATGAACATTAAATGGCACTAGGGCAGTTCATGAACTACTCATGAAACTCCTGTGCTGGAATGGTTCATGAACAATTCATGAAATGGAGTTTTCAGTGAGTGTGTAGGGATATTCAGTTTTCAACCAAGAACATATCAAGAACTGTTCATAACAACTTCATGAACAGTTCATACCCAGTCACTGAATATAATTCAATGGCTGGCTATGAACTGTTCATGTACATGAACTGTTCATGAACCATTGACTGTGGGTCAATTGGCAACCATAGAAAACAACAATTATGTCAATCACAATGGAACTTTACTCAAATTAACAAACAAACAAACAAACATACATGTATACAGGTGGAGCACTACAATTAATCCTATCACTATTTGAAGCAGTTCTTGACACTCAGCTGCACAAACAAATGTGTTACGGGTCCCAAAAGCTTGGGTACCACAGCAACAATAAATGATTTCTGTAGAAAACAGAAAAGTGCAGCAGCAATAATTATACACAGGATCCGGTTGATCGTCTGGAATGCTTCTTATTCAAAATTCAAAGTATACAGTTACATTCAAATAGCTGAACTTTACAAACATCACATTTCTCCATTTAAGTTATCTGTCTGTCACAGTCAATTACTGTATCTCAAGGAGAAATTCAACATAGTCAATATAAATTATTACATTACATTGCATTTAGCTGACGCTTTTATCCAAAGCGACTTACAATAAGTGCGTTCGACCAACAAAATACAAACTTGAAGAAAACAGAATCATATAAGTACATCAGGTTTCATAGAGCCAAAACATTTCAAGTGCTACTCAACTGGCTTTAGGTAAGCCAGTCCTTTATTAGTATATAAGTGCTTTGTTAATAGTTCTATCGCTCGAAGTGGAGTCGAAAGAGATCAGTTTTCAGTCTGCGCCGGAAGGTGTGTGAGCTTTCTGCTGTCCTGATGTCAATGGGGAGCTCATTCCACCATTTTGGAGCCAGGATAGCAAACCCACATGTTTTTGCTGATGGGAACTTGGGTCCCCTTCGCAGCGAGGATGCAGCGAGCCGTTTGGTTGATGCAGAGCGGAGTTCACGTGCTGGGGTGTACAGTTTAACCATGTCCTGGATGTAGGAATGATCCATTCGCAGCATGGTACGCAAGTACCAGTGTCTTGAAGTGGATTCTAGCAGTTACCGGAAGCCAGTGGAAGGAGCGGAGGAGCGGCGTGGTGTGGGAACATTTAGGAACGTTGAAGACCAGGCGAGCCGCTGCATTCTGGATGAGCTGCAGGTCGGATGGCACATGCAGGTAGACCAGCCAGGAGGGAGTTGCAGTAGTCTAGGCGTGAGATGATGAGAGCCTGGACCAGAACCTGGGTCGCTTTCTGGGTCAGCTGAGGACGCATCCTCCTGATGTTGTAAAGCGTGTATCTGCAGCAGCGGGTTGTAGCAGCTATGTTTGCAGTGAAGGACAGGTTGTTATCTATAAACACATAACGCTATCAAATAATACTTTCTATCAATATATCTATCTTTACCAAATATAACATATTATGGAGATCACAAAAATACACTGTCAATGTTAATAAACAAAAAACAAGGCAATGTGCCTGCAAGACTGCACTCAGGTAAACTAAACATATTACCCGTGCGCAGCAGGTAACCTGCCTGCGAGCCTTCGCTCAGGTCACATTTACCCAGGCGCGGCTGAAGTCCGCGAAAATGGCATCTATAGAGAACCGCAGTGACGCGTCCTAAAACCCGGATGTAAACTTCTTCCGGTTCCTTCGTCAAAAACCAATGCAATTTCTCCATAGGATTTTGGAAAATAGCTCGAAATAAGGTCTGTGGTTGACACACATTTAAGAGAAGGATCACGTTTTGTTCAGCCGGATAATCTCCACATGTCTCTCCTACTTTTATAATTTTTGAATCATAAATCTAGTCGCCAAAAGCGAAATGCTAACGTTATGCTATAAACGAACTACAAGCCAGTACAGCAGCGTCGCACGACTTCAACGTCACGCCAACTTAAGATCGTTTCAACTGACTTGCACTGAAACTGCACTTTGAACACTTTAAATATATTAACATTTTAAACTGTATACCCCGTTTATCTAGGCCCTTTTTGTTTTATGTATAGGCTACATGTCACACTGTGGGAAACGATATTTCTGGATGTATAACACATGTAGAATTTGTTTACAATAAAGCTGACTTTGACTTCCGCGTGCTTGCATATTTTAACAAAGCTTTTCATTTTAGCCACACTGAATTTAACTAGAAGTCATGGCTGTGTCAATTACCAGTCTGATATCGTTTTACAAAGATGACAAGAAGAATGGAGATAGAGGAGAGAACCACTACAAGTCAGGACACGGGCAGCCTAGATGAAGGTGTGCTTACCGGTGTTGTCAGGGCTAGCATGAGGGACAAGGTTTATAGAGTGTCGGTGAGTAGTTATAGCAAGAGTACCGTTAACCTAGAGTTAATTTATTCACATTAATTCCCATCAACAAATCCATTTTATGTGTCACATGAAATCTTTATTAGGCAAGGCAAGTTTATTTATATAGCACTTTTCAACACATGGCAATTCAAAGTGCTTTACAAAAAATGAAAGACATTAAGAAATGGCATTTAAAATCAGTCATTAAAAAGAAAAGCTAATAAAATAAACATTAAAAGAAAAAATACATGGATAAAAATTACAGTGCAGTTTAAGATGTGAATAGTTCAATTAAAAGCAGCGGCAAAAAGAAAAGTCTTCTTGCTGGATTTAAAAGTAGTCAGAGTTGCAGCGGACCTGCAGGTTTCTGGGAGTTTGTTCCAGATGTTTGGAGCATAATAACTGAATGCTGCTTTACCATGTTTAGTTCTGACTCTGGGGACAGAAAGCTGACCAGTCCCTGAAGACCTGAGAGATCGGGATGGTTAATCATTTTGCAGGAGGTCAGAAATGTATTTTGGGCCTAAACCATTCAGTGCTTTATAAACCAGCAGCAGTATTTTGAAATCTATTCTTTGACACACAGGAAGCCAGTGTAAAGACTTCAGAACAGGAGTGATGTGATCCACTTTCTTAGTGTTAGTGAGGACTGCAGCTTCCTAATAGATGTTTTAGTGAGACCTGTGAAGACACCATTGCAGTAGTCCAGTCTACTGAAGATAACGGGACAAGTTTTTCCAAATCCTGCTGTGACATTAGTCTTTTAATCCTAGATATGTTCTTTAAGGTGATAGGCTGATTTAGTAACTGTTTTAATGTGACTGTTGAAACTCAGGTCAGAGTCCATGACTACACCTAGATTTCTGGCTTTATCTGTTGGTTTGAACATTGCAGACTGAGGCTCAGCGCTAACTTTTATACGTTCCACCTTGGCTCCAAAAACCATTACCTCAGTTTTATCTTTGTTTAATTGGAGAAAGTTCTGACACATCCAGTCATTGATTTGTTCAATGCACTTACTCAGTGTTTGAAATGGAGCATAGTCTCCTGGTGAAATGGTTAGGTAAATGTGTGTGTCATCTGCATAGCTATGCTAACTTATTTTGTTGTTCTTCATTACGTTAAAGAGAAGAGGCCCCAAGATTACACATTTTACACACCAGAAAACACAGAAATATCCATGAAATAAACATACAGTAGGCTATAATTGGGAAGGCATTATAAATGTAAATATATTTTAAATAATAAAACAATCCCACCACCACAGGTATCTACAGGAGAAGAGGGAATTCTCTCCACAAAATGTGAATGCCCATGTGGAGAATGGAAATGCAGTCATGCGGCTGCATTAGCCATCTTTGCCATCCACACTTTCAGCTGCACTGACACCCCCTGTCAGTGGAAGAAGCCAAAGGCAGCTAAACGTACGCATTCAGTGGAGGAGCTATTTCCTCCAACCAATAACTCATTCAACCCGCTGACAAGAGCCCACCTCCGAAGATCGTGACTGGCTGAGGGACAGACTCGGGGGCAGGTTCTCAGGAATGTCTTGGCTTCTCTCCCCCGAGCCAGAAGAGGAACACTACAGCTTGGAAACACTTACTGTTCCTAAAATTCTCAAATCTGTTGGGCATCAGGGACCTGAGGCAATTGTGGCAAGCATGGCATTGTCTGAGGAGCAACAGAGGGCAATTCAGGTGGCTACACTGGTCAGCGAACCAACCCAAACTGGCATTTGTTCAGGAAAGGAAGGTTGACTGCCAGCAACGTTGGAGCTGTCCTGAGGTCAAAGCGTGTGACTGCTTCCCTTATTGCCAGGGTGCTAGGGCAACAACAGGCCCTTGGTGGTGTTTTGTCTGTACAGTGGGGGACTATGAATGAATGTGAGGGCGTCAGGGCATTCACCACTGCAACCCAGATGCAGGTCCATGAGTCAGGTTTGTGGCTCTCCCAATCAGGAGTGTTGGGGGCATCTCCAGATGGTCTGGAAGGGTCTCCCGCTGTGCTGGAGGTACAGTGTCCCTACGGAGCCAGGGAAATGACAATTAGTGAAGCATTGCAAGTCAAGGGCTTCTGTGTCAGTAAGGAAGAGAAACATTCAGCCTGCGTGAGGAGCATCCTTACTGGCACCAAGTGCAAGGTCAGCTTCACCTCACTGCAAGAAAGAAGAAGAAATTGTGAATCGTTTTTAATTTACATTTACTCGCCTTTGCAATGTTGTGGTTGTTAGAGTGTTACCCCCTAAACGCACCAGGAGCGTCTGCGCCGCGTTACGTTGCGGCTGCGCCACGCTGCGACCTCCTGCTGCGACCTAACACACCAGGCGCGTTTCAAAACGTTGCGGAAGCGGAGCGTCGTGTGTGCAGCCTCGCAGTTCTTAATTAACTTTAAAACATTAATATGTAGTTGTTACCTTCTACTCCACAAACTGCAGCGACTAAAAACCAGGCCTTGTCCTTTCTGATGTTGTCCTTGTAAAAAGCATTGGTTACATCGTATACAATGGTGTGTTTCTCCACTTCCATTATGAACTCCTCGTCGTCCATTGTGCGTATCGTAGTGGAGGTGTTGTGATGAAGGAGGGGGGTCTGCTAAATTAGTATATACGCGGGATGGGCCTGGCCCGGATGCTCACCTTTCCACTTCCTGCGAGGGGGGGGCTGCCTGTCCGACCTTACGGCTGCGCCGCGGCAAAAATAGGATTCATCC
Organism: Pseudochaenichthys georgianus; assembly: GCF_902827115.2. NCBI lineage: Eukaryota > Metazoa > Chordata > Actinopteri > Perciformes > Channichthyidae > Pseudochaenichthys > Pseudochaenichthys georgianus. Next base: position 5,083,431 of record NC_047515.1, read on the forward strand.
TAATTTTAGAGAAGCGCTGCGCCGAGCCGCGTCTGAGACGTAACGCGGCGCGTGTGGTGGAATAGCACCCATTGACTAGAGTGGCCGCGATCCTTACGACCGCCGCGGCACAGCCGTAACGCGGCGCAGCCGTAACGCGGCGCAGCGCAGACGCTCCTGGTGCGTTTAGGGGGTTAGGCTTCCTGTCAGCTCGTCTGTTGGGAAGATATAAAATATTAGTTTCATGGAAGTCACATCGTCACAAATAAGAGCATTAAGACATACAGTACATAGGCTAAAACATAACATCTAAAGATATAACCTTGCACTTTGTCTCGTGAACATTTTCACTATTTTGACATTTTTATAGATCAAAATTGAACTAAAGAAATAAAGGTAGATTAATCCATATTGAAAATAGGTGTCAGCTGCTACACTAATTATAATAGTTATATTTCTTAATTAATTAAGATATTACTGTATTGATCCCAATTGGGGAAATGTTTGTGTTGCAGCAGCATAACAAGAAAAACAAAATATAAGTTATTATATATACAAAAGTATGTTAGGGATGGAATATTAAATTGAATATAAATGTAAAATGTACATGTGATGTTACGTCCAAGAGAAGCTATGGAGCAGAGAGTTCTCTGCCAGCCAGAGGTGATTTGTTATTAGTTCAATATGTCAAACTGATTTCCCTGACTACAATCTTTAGTTACATGGTGAAACGTTATGCTGCTTGTACTAATTAGACTTATCATATAAGCCACACAGGTTTTAATAGGATGTATTCATTATCTTTACTTATTTTGCGGTCTTTTCAGCAGTGCCATCTCTAAAACGGCGATACACTACCCATCATTTACATTTCACCGTGACATGGACAACAATGTAACGTCAGCTTACCTCATGGCACGAATCCAGACTCTCCTTTGGAAAACATTGGCCGGGAAACGATAGAACGAGCACGTTTCATGCGAAGACCTGTGGCTGCAACCCGGAGCAAAGCAACAAACCATTGCGTAGCTAACTAGTAGCGCTAGCTTTAGCTAACGTTAGCCAATGAAACGAACTGCCGAGTAAAATTGGAAAACACTGGCAATTAATTGTTCTATAATTTATAAAACTACGGTGTTAAAAATGACCATTTCAAAAATAGAGATTCTAATGGTAAGATATAGATATACAGATACTAAAGAGACTACAGATAGGCTACTAAAGATAGGCAGGTATTTGCTTTCAAGCAGAACACAGGGGAAAACAAACTTAGCGGGAGTGTTTACGTGTGTAGGCGTAATGACGTACAACGGACTCGACCATTTCTGTAGTCCTATTCAGCCACTCGGTAACAACCATCGTTTTTCAGACACGTAAACTCTTCACAAATCACCAGTGGGGTCACTGCTGATGTATCTACTGTCGTAGAACAAAACGTGATTTATCTCTTAAATTTGTGTCAACCACAGACCTTATTTCGAGCTATTTTCCAAAACCCTATGGAGAAAATACATTGCTTTTTTGACGAAGGAACCGGAAGTGCTAAAAATGCTAACTTACTTCCGGGTTTTAGGACGCGTCACTGCGGTTCTCTATTGTTGCCGACAGTTTAGTATTTTTAAAATACCGTTACTATGTCAACATGCTCAAAACTTTCTGACACACTCTCCTAAACATCTCCAACATCATATACAATTCACTCAAGTTAACATCGATCATTTTCATCATGTACTGACCTGTAGAAAACAGAAAAGTGGAGCAGCAATAATTATACACAGGATCCGGTTGATCGTCTGGATTGCTTCTGAGGAGGGGGCGGAAGTGTCCCCCCTAAAATAACCCAGATGTCACCGCTCAGCTGCCAAAGGTTCCACCGTGGCGCTACTTACTCGTACTGCTTCTCAAACAGTAGGCTACAGATAAACCATAAAATGATATGAATGTCACCAAAATAAATACAGATAATGTTCAGTTTCAAATTCACTATTGTTTTGTTTTAAGATTAAAAGTTTTAAAAAAGAAAGAAATGTTCAAATAGTAGATGAATATTCAAGAGGTCTTTAAAAACATCACACTGATCATCAAAAGTTCATAAAATGCTCATGAATATTCCAAAAATATTCTGAACTTGCCACAATCATCCAAAATTCATGAAATGCTCATGCAAACTTTTTGGGGTTTTAATTATAATGTTGTGATTGGCTGGATCATGAAAAGTTCATAAATTGCTCATAAAAGTCTGTCATGAGCAAAACAGGAACTTTATATGAATGAACTGCTCTTTAAAATGGTTCATGAGCATTTTAAGAATTTTGGTTCATGAACATGACAAGTGAACATATAATGAGTTGTTCATGAATGTTTCATGAGTGCTCATGAACAGCTCATAAAGTCATGAACTCCATCTCGCAGGGGCAACTTTCACAATGAAAGTAATTAGGGAACTCACATTTATACAGCCAGGCTTTTTATTTTTCCCAATAAGCCTGTGGCTACAGTTTGTCTACATCGGCATTTATAGAGTGGCGATGTGGGGATTTTGCTGTAACCATTTGTGTTAAAAGGGGTGAATCTGTCATCTGCAAAGAAATAAGGCTCACATTGGGCAAAGAAATGTGTGTAACTAAGATTCATCTAGCATAAACCTTTTCATATTAACTTAGCATGTATTTATGCTAACATTTGCTAATTAGCAATGAGGAAAAGTGCAAGCGATTTTTCAAGTTTACCGTCATTGGATAGATAGTGATCAAAAGAAAGTGCTGCAGTTTTGTTTTTGCAGAAGTAATTTTAAAACGATATGAAATATACCAATAGCAAGCCGTGCATTTCACACCTAGGCCATCAGTCGTTTTCTGAGCCAAGGTACCGCTCGTAGTTAGTGAATTGGAAGTGGCGGACAAACCCTTTCACTGGCTGTGACAGGCCTGCAAGCACCAAATCAATTTCTCCTCCTCTGTCATCCATTGAGGGTTGACAAAACTGCTATACAATCTTTAAACGCAAATTGTTTACTGTTTACGTTTGCCCCCCCCAAGCGCAAATGTCTAACTCTGCCTATGCGTTCAATATCAGGGTAGCACATGATAACAAAGGTATACCAGCAGCTGTGTACATGACAGGATGTGTGGTTACCTAGAAGAGCGTCAGGACTGTTTGAGGCATAATTATGATAGCTATGTGATTAACATGATGATTCAGCCTCTATGGAGAGAGACATCAAGCATGCTCATTTCTGACGTGGAGCTAATCTGAGCTAAACTTCGAATACTGCTTTCTATTCCTCCATCTTGTGACTGTGTAACTCCCTGTCTTGGATATCAGCATGTGAAGGACGCTGCTCAGGACCTAGTTGATGCTCTGTGTGTGATGACTACTTCCATTCTGGAGAGGATCACAGACACATGGATCCTGATATTGAAGCTCAAGCTGGTGACGAGTGATATTTTTCTAACATTTACCTTGTGCAGTTTGCTAAGGACGCGACAGATGCTGTGGTGAAGAGGTGAACATGCTGACGTCATTGTACGCCTACTAGATGCTCCCCGGTGTCGTCAACTCGAAATCTGATTGGTTAATGCAACTGTTTCATTGCTATTTATTTCAAGCTACAAGCGCCCACGCTGTTACATCACATTGCATTTAGCTGTCGCTTTTATCCAAAGCGACTTACAATAAGTACATTCGACCAGGAAGACACAACCTTGAAGAAAACAGAATCATATAAGTACATCAGGTTTCATAGAGCCAAGCATTTCAAGTGCTGCTCAACTGGCTTTAGATAAGCCAGTCCTTTATTAGTATATAAGTGCTTTGTTAGCAGTTCTTTGTTAGTCATTCTATCGCTCGAAGTGGAGTCGAAAGAGATGAGTTTTCAGTCTGCGCCGGAAGGTGTGTAAGCTTTCTGCTGTCCTGATGTCAATGGGGAGCTCATTCCACCATTTTGGAGCCAGGATAGCAAACCCACGTGTTGTTGCTGATGGGAACTTGGGTCCCCTTCGCAGCGAGGGTGCAGCGAGCCGTTTGGCTGATGCAGAGCGAAGTGCACGTGCTGGGGTGTACGGTTTAACCATGTCCTGGATGTAGGAAGGGCCAGATCCATTCGCAGCATGGTACGCAAGTACCAGTGTCTTGAAGTGGATTCTAGCAGTTACCGGAAGCCAGTGGAGGGAGCGGAGGAGCGGAGCGGTGTGGGAGAATTTAGGAAGGTTGAAGACCAGACGAGCCGCTGCATTCTGGATGAGCTGCAGAGGTCAGATGGCACATGCAGGTAGACCAGCCAGGAGGGAGTTGCAGTAGTCTAGGCGTGAGATGACGAGAGCCTGGACCAGAACCTGCGTGGCTTTCTGGGTCAGCTGTTGATTCTGAAGGGCTCGGGCAGATTTGTTTGACCCAGCAACACATTCTGATTAAAGATCACTGGATAAAAGCTCCAACATAAACAACCATTACTGGACGCAGCGCAACCGAGCGCAACACAGAGAAAAAATGAACTGAAGAGAATAGACTGTTAGAAATAATTTAATACATGCTAATGAACAAACTGTATAAAAGGTTAGTCAGGCATTCCTGTAGTGTTTAGGCCAGGAGAGAAGGCCTTGCTGGCCCTGATGATGTCATATTTAATAAGGCCATCTCAAGATGTGAACAGTTTTTAAACCAGGTTTGAGGTTGTCTCACACGCCGAGACTGACGGCACTGAGACACAGAACGATTAAAGGTCCTTAGATAATCTGTTTTCTATGATCAAGTAGCGTGTCGATAACAATGTTGCAATCCGTCATTTGTGTTTCTGATTCCTGCTGTGAACGTTTTTTATCCCTTCATTCAAGAACACAAAAGAAGCGGGATGATTTTATTCCTAGCATTTTTGCTGCACATTTCCTATTTTTTGCAACGCAAAGTCATTGTAATTCGTCCTCGAGGGACAAGGATCCCATAACCCCACATACAATACATCACACTGTTTCGACCAGCTCAAGGCCGCAACACGAGGAGCAACACTCAGGGTTAGAGTTGATAAACCAAGGAATTTATTATTGAACAAAGAAAATGCAAGAACTTGGGCACCCAAACACAGGGCCATGTATCATGGGCTGGATGGGGAAGAGGGAGTGGGTAGAGTAAGGACCTCATTCTTGTCAACGCTGTGAACTTGAGGTGGGACTGAAGCTTTCTGTGTTTCATGCAGAGCACGACTGTCAGCTATAAGGTGACCAGGTTTCTCGCAGCAAAATCAAATCCTCTGAGATTGCCATCTACTATAATTAGTTTGCTTTGTAGGAGAAATTGAAGCACCAGAGCCTTTGCTACTGGCTTTCACATGAGAAGGCCGTAGGCAAAACTGCCTCTGAGATTTGTCACTGAAAACCGCTTTGTGATCCCAGACATACTCATGAGCTACACAGCTGCCCCCTCCACCTTAGCAACTCTATGCACACTCAGACATTTGGAAACCGTTTCAGGGACGCCATTTCTGAACCGTTCTAAAAGTATTAACTGTTGAAGTTGTTCTTTGGTCTCACCTTTCAGAGAGGAACACCGCCTATTAAACAAGATTTCCTTTTCCCTGGAAAGCTCAACAAAAGTCTGTTTCTCGTCTTTGCGACAGCTTCTGAAGCGCTGCCTTTAGGCCTCAGGGACCAACTCATAGGCACACAAGATGGCTGCCTTAGTAACTTCATAGTCAGAACACTGAGTGTCAATGAGGAATAGGCCCCTTGTGCTTTCCCTGTCAGTGCACACTGCGACAATAACATGGAGACGTCTTTAGGCCATGCCCAAAGTAGTGGCTACATGCTCCAAAGAAATTCAGAAAAATTAGGAACTAAGTTAATATTCCTACCAGCATTAAATTGGGGAGGAAAGAGATGCACCAGTGTCAGGTTTAGTCCTAAACCTAAACCTAACCTATCTTCCATTATTTTCTCCTCTTTTAACAAAGGGCCTCCATCTGCTCTCACACACATCCTCCTTTTGCATTCTAAAATAAAGGGGTTGAAAATAAGGGCCAACAAAGAACAACAGCTCAGCTTTTATGCCTGCTATTAGCAATCTGTACACTCAGGAGGTGGGAGCAATTACCTTAATAGGATGGCAGTTTTCTGTTATACCTTTTGGAGGCATACAAGGTGCTTTAATGGAGGCATGGCCATAATTGGTGGAAATTGGAAAAAGTAAGTGGGTGTTGTTGTGTTGCCGCTTGTGTAATAAAAGTTTGAAGAACCTTTATACACTCTTTGTTCTGCTGTGCCAATGGAGGAGTTTGATTACATTTAATTTCAGTGTAGCTGCTGTTGGACTGAGGGAGGTGGAAACAAAGAGTGAAACAGACTGGTCATTCGACACTGCACAATACTGCTCCCCTACCTGGGTTTCAGTTTTATTGCATTTCCTCATGCAATTAGATTTAGCCTTCAGCTGTTTTTTTTAGGGTAGCTCAAAATGTTCAAGTTAGTGGAAAACCATGTGTGAAGAGCGGAGGGACAGCAGAGCAAACTGCAATTTATAAACGTGGGTGTTTGGGTGGGCCGGGTTACCTAAGACATTTATTTTGTGATAATTACTGATCAGTATTACGTTATTAATTTTAAAAGAAAAAAGTTACATAACCTGGTTATTTAATGTAACTGTTGGATTACCTCAATATCAAAATATGCAAATAAAGACGAGAAAATACATATCAATATTCTTCGGACAACAGAACAATGTAATCTTAGAAAAGCCAAGATATCTTGACACTTTCATGATTTTGAGCTTTTCTTTGTTTTGTGGCCGTGCAAATATTCACCTGTAAACTGCGCAAAACAACATAGAGGTGTCATAGGGATGTTAACCCCTCGATTCCACCGGGTCCGTCTGCATCACGTTACGTCTGCGCTGCGGTTTTGGTCCGGCCTCCTCCGGCGTCATACCCTACCGGGGGCGTTTCAGGAGCGTTTCAGAAGCATTTCAGAAGCGGAGCGTCTTGCCTGCCGGCTCGCAGTTTTTGTTGATTCGTGTACAGACAAAGTTCATACTAATTGTAATATTCCAGTTATAAACGACATGAATCAAAGATGTGTTGCTGTATTTTAGTGGTAAAAACATGCATTCATCATCATAATTATTCTATATATATAATTTACACAGTGCCTGCAAACCGGAGGAGAACACTGGCATTTCTCCTCCTACTTGAAAGACTACGGAGGGATAGGGTCTGCAAATTAGTTTATTTGGGGGATGGGCCGGATGCTGTCACCGGTCCACTTCCTGCCCGCCGCCTCTGCAACACCTCGCATCGCGTCGAAAAATAGACTTCAATCCTATTTTGAGCGGAGCCCAGCGGTAAGACGCTTCTGGGACGCTTCCGAGCCGTAACGCGGCGCGTCTGGTGGAATAGCATCCATTGACTAGAGTGGCCGCGATCTTTTCGATGCCGCGGCGCAGCCGTAACGCGACGCAGACGGACCCGGTGGAATCTAGGGGTAAAGGTAGAGTAGGTAAGAATAGAGAAACCACCTCGAGTGCGCTAGAATTTGAAAGTACACAACCGAAAAAAATCTGCCCCTTCCTTCAGACTTCCTTACAGAGCCCCTCCTCCAACACACACAAACGCACACATGACCAATGAGGGCACGAGATAAGTTTGTGCACAGATGGAAGGCTGACAGGCAGGTAGGCCATCCAGTTACTTTAGCCGGGCCGGCTAAAATGATTGGTCGTGCTTTTTACAGTACCACGGCTTCCACAGATGACATTTATTTATGGATTTATTGTCAAAGCATTTAATATATTCATTGCTATCGGGATGTTAAGAGCATTCCATGGAATATAACAAAAAGTGTATCTCGAGCTGGTTTCTCAAACTTACCTACCCCACCTTTAAGACCATAAGCAAAAAAAGAGGTTTCTGAAAAAAGAAAAGTAACACCACTAAGATTGTGGAGTGTTATTATATTATAATGTATCATTATTTGAGCAGCCTATAACTTCTTAAACATCTTAGCCTTAGCTAGCTGGTTGGCTTCAAGTGGGAGTGTTTCAGCAGCCATGCGCCCCTGCTTCTCCCCTGCTTCGCCCCTGCCCATTATATAAGTTGGGAGCAGGTGGGAGGAGAGTTACATGTTGACGTCGCTACTAATATATGATCGGCGCTGCCTACTTTGGGCTTTGGAAAGGCACTGCAGAAACCTATGGTTGACGTCACGGCACCTCATTCATTTTTATATACAGATCATGCCCCCTAAACCGGAATTTGTTGTACTCTATTGTGCTAAAGTGAGATCCAGTTTCCGTTATGTGAGGTGCCAACACAGCTCTTCACCAACATTATGCATCTTCCCTTAACACCCCAAACATTTCCTTGTGTCAAAGTCTGACTATGATTTGACACTGAAGGTGCTAGGAGGACACAGATTTGTTCCAGTGGAGGGCACTGTTTCCATTGAAATCTCTATTGAAAGCTTCAGCACGTTAGAATGAATGAGTTGATGTAGAGCTGGACGGATGCGTATACAGAACTGAATATGTCCTATGCAGCTGCATGTCTAGGGACAGCCTCGATTATCATAATGACATCATTATCATTGTGCTCCATTGTAGGACCATGGCATGGCTGGTTGGAACGAACCAGATGGGAAGGAGATATTGTATTTCTGACATGCAAGCATATTCTCCAGTATGTGGACAATGGAAATATATTAACATAATAAACACAAGCAGGATTCAAGTTGGAATCGAATAAATATACATTGACTCACACAGAAACATACAGTAGGGTCATATTATTCTGTTTTCCAATTTGGTTGTGTCTATGTATGTTGTGTATTGCATACAAATAACACAGAGTATTGGATTTGTTTTTAATAAAAGCTGCAAATAAACTCAGAAGATAAAGGCCATTATAGTTGGACATGTTTTTTTCAACACACTCTCGCTCCCTAAGCGTCCAGGAGCGACGCTTGGTCAGGGTCCCGTGGCGTCCAGTTGTGCAGTCCGAGGCTCCTTCAGCTTCATTTCAAACCTTTATTTAACGAGATTGGTCCCATTGAGATCATAGATCTCTTTTTCAAGGGAGACCTGCAGCAAAAATCATAAACGGACACAAAGAGCTCATTCAAAATGGTGGAATGAGCTCCCCATTGACATCAGGACAGCAGAAAGCCTGCACATCTTCCGGCGCAGACTGAAAACTCATCTCTTTCGACTCCACTTCGAGCGATAGAATTACTAACAAAGAACTATTAACAAAGCACTTATATACTAATAAAGGGCTGGCTTATCTAAAGCCAGTTGAGTAGCACTTGAAATACTTGGCTCTATGAAACCTGATGTACTTTATGATTCTGTTTTCTTCAAGGTTGTGTCTTCCTGGTCGAATGTACTTATTGTAAGTCGCTTTGGATAAAAGCGTCAGCTAAATGCAATGTAATGTAACAAAGAGCTTTCAATTGATTGCAATGTATTCCCATCGGCGGCGGTATTTGACGCTCATGGAAGCACCGTATCCTTTTATGTCGGCAGCTCTTAAAGGCAATGTGAGCGTCCATTCCCATTGGATACCGGATAATTGTACACCCAGAAGTAAGTATTCTCCTTACTGTCGATTGATTTGACAGTGATATCTGCACTACTCATCAACTCAAAACCACCAGATTACCTTTGTAAATTAAACGACATTGATAGGTTTAAATTGTGTACAATGCTTTTGTGTTTTTCCCCTTCAATTCTGAGAAACAACTTGTTTTCTCTGAAATGTGGAGCGACAAAGAGACTACACTACCCACAATCCCCAGCTATTGTTGTGACAACGCCTGTCCGCTTTGCGACAAACCCTGTGATTAATATTCAAGCTCTGGGATTGCGCCAAGTTACGCCGAGCGTCAAACTCTTTGAAATGGAACGAAACCACGGCAGACTATTCAAAACTGGACTCGAACGCCCCCGAGAACTACACATGCTGGCTATTGTGTTTCGCAACATGTTCTCTATGGCACGTCTCTACTGGGAATTGTAGTTTTAAAAGACGTTTTCGTTTTTCCCAAAATTAGAAGTTGACAGTATTAAACTGTGTAATACAAAGATAAAACACTGGCATGTAATTTACGTTAGAATAAATAGAATGGTTTTGAATAATAGATGAGTAAAATCTACGTCACTTTTTTTGTATGAATTTATGTTTCATCCAATCACAGAGCTTGGTGATTTATCAAGAGGTTTGTCAAAGCGGATAGGCGTTGTCACAAAAATAGCTGGGGATTGTGGGTAGTGTAGTCTCTTTGGCGCTCCACATTTCAGAGAAAACAAGTTGTTTCTCAGAATTGAAGGGGAAAAACACAAAAGCATTGTACACAATTTAAACCTATCAATGTTGTTTAATTAACAAGGATAATCTGGTGTTTTTGAGTTGATGAGTAGTGGAGATATCACTGTCAAATCAATCGACAGTAAGGAGAATACTTACTTCCGTACAATTCTCCGTTATCCAATGAGAATGGACGCTCACATTGCCTTTAAGAGCTGCCGACATAAATGTATGCGGTGCTTCCCTGAGCGTCAAATCCCGCCGCCGATGGGAATTGTCCCGGTGCCCAAAAAGACACGCCCCAGCACCCCAGGAGACTACAGGCCTGTTGCTCTGACTTCACACGTCATGAAGATCTTTGAGAGACTGATTCTGCAGCACCTCAAACCCCTCGTGTGTGACTCCATGGACCCTCTACAGTTTGCCTACCAGGAAAACATTGGTGTAGAGGATGCTATCATCTACATGCTCCACAGAGCCTACACACAGCTGGAGAAGCCGCACAGCTCACTGAGAATTATGTTCTTCGACTTCTCCAGCGCCTTCAACACGATCCGGCCACACCTGCTGGCTGAGAAGCTGTCAGTGATGCAGGTGGATCGCAGCCTGGTGGCCTGGATCACAGACTACCTCACCAGCAGACCTCAGGATGTCAGACTGCAGGGCAGCGTGTCTGATGTGCTGCTGAGCAACACCGGAGCCCCCCAGGGAACTGTGCTGTCACCTTTTCTGTTCACTCTCTACACCTCCGACTTCCGCTTCAACTCCGGCTCGTGCCACCTACAGAAGTTCTCTGACGACTCCTCCATTGTCAGCTGCATCACAGATGACAATGAGGAGGAGTACAGGGCCCTGGTGGAGAACTTCATAGGCTGGTGTGACAACAATCACCTCCAGCTCAACATCAGCAAGACTAAGGAGCTGGTGGTGGACTTCAGGCGGAGCAGCAAGAGGCCTCTGACCCCCATCACCATCAGGGGGGAGGATGTGGAGGTGGTGAACAGCTACAAGTTCCTGGGAGTGCACTTGAACAATAAACTGGACTGGACAGACAACACCGATGCTCTCTTCAGGAAGGGACAGAGCAAGCTGTTCTTCCTGAGGAGGCTCAGGTCCTTCAGCGTGTGCACGAGGCTGCTGCAGATGTTCTGCCAGTCTGTGGTGGCCAGCGGGCTCTTCTTTGCCGTGGTGTGCTGGGGTGGAAACACAAACACTAGGGACACTGGCAGGCTGAACAAGCTGGTGAGGAAGGCTAGCTCTGTAGTTGGAGTACAACTGGACAATCTGGAGGAGGTGGCAGAGGGGAGGACGAGGAGGAAGCTCGACAGCATCCTAGAGAACCCCTCCCACCCACTCCACGCAGAGCTAGTGAAGATGAGGAGCACGTTCAGCCACAGACTCGTCCCTCCACCACAACGCACCAAGCGCCTCGGACAGTCCTTTGTGCCTGTAGCCATCAGGCTGCACAACAAGGGGTTAATGATGAAAAATAAATCAAATTAAATCACTGGTCATAAATATATACTGTTTCCACAACCCATGTTAAACTTGTCACTTTAACTTGTTATGCACTTTATAAAAACCCCGGGGATTTTATGCGAGCAATATATATATATATATAAGCTCCTCAAACAGGCGAAACCCTACCAGTTCCACCCACTGTCTCTGCCACCTCCCTCCATGCCTGGTTCCTCCGGTTTGTATCCCGTTCATAGTTCTGGTCGTAAAGAACCGGGTGATTTGCTACCGTAATTTCTCGTTTGGAATATGAGGAAATGAACTGTCTGGTTCTCCCTGCTTACACCCGGTTTGATTGGCTAGCGCTTCTACTGTCAGATTTGCATAAACGTGATTTGATTGGCTGATGCTTCCAGCTCAGCTTCAAAAGTTGAACATTGCTCAACTTTTGAATCCTGGAAATCCTGGAAATCTTCGCTTCGCTCCCCCACAATGCAGTTCGGCGAAAAGCGAGGCAAAGTGACGTCATCCCCATTCAAAGTCAATGGGCAGAGAAGCGTTGGAAGCGGTGGAAGGTTCCTCTAAAGCTGCTGTGTGGACCGTAAGGGAGTGAGAGTGTGTTGTTTTTTTTACCCCGGAAATTAGAGTAGAGAACATTTTTTAATCTGGCAAACAAATGTTATAAAGCACGATAATTTTCACAAGTGAACAACAGCACCTTCCTCATTTTTAAGCGTAGATGAAATCACAAGAAATTAAAACGCTTATGACAGGCTTCAAACAAACTAGCATGACTCACATCAGCAGCACTAAGATAAATAGGAACTCATGTTCAGCCTGATGACATTTAGAATTGTAATTGAGCCAGGGCTTAAAGGTGTCTTCGGACATATTTCCTGTTGTTGAACAAAACTCTAAAATATAAATGAAGCATGTGTTAGTTGCAGACTTATTCTTTCCTCGCTTTAGAACGCGTTATAACAACCCTTTAAAGACACAAGCCCATTTCCCACATGCACTGCAACCATGAACATGCTGACATTTACCGGTGGAGTTGTACAGTATGTGAAAATGCAAATGTCTGAATCATTCATCATCAGCACAAATCAACTGAATTTGCCCCTTCAGATCCTGCATTCAAAGTAAGTGTGATGTCCAATTGAGCCTACAGCATGTGTCAGGCACTCGAAGATACGTGTCTAGAATGCTGGGTTTTAGTGATTTATCAAAAAAAGAATGATCTTAAAGATTTGCATTTAAATAAATGTCCGTTGCCTGGTCTCCTTTCAAATGCTTGTATAGCCTCAGCAACATATCAGAAAAAAACACTATGAGTCATTCAAGAGAATAAAGGATGAACAATTTGTATTCTTTTTTTAGGGATCGTTTTGTGACAAAATGCTAAATGTGTTGATCAATTTAAAAAAGGTCTGATTTGAGCCTACAATTATAAATGTTACCTATAAATAATATTGATGAAAATGTATTCCTTTTCTTTCCCTCACATCCCTTTTCCTTGTCCCTGAAAACCTCTCAACTTCTTTAGCATTTCTTCTGGCACATTCTGTTTGAACAGTCTGGCTTCAATCTATGGCAGCTTCTGTTTGTTTTCCTAAATCAAAGAGGAGAGAATGGAAAGGCATTAAAAAGCCTCAGAACGGGTGAAGTCACAGCTGGAGAGAAAGACAGATGGAGGTTTGAACAGCTTTTCTCCTCAGACGCCTCTTCCACTTTGACTGATTTAAGAACAGTACCTGCCTTCCCCTCGCTTCCTTCCCTGGATGGATCCTGACAGCTAATAGCAACACATGTTAGACAATGATGAACCGTGCATCGTGTGTGTTTTTCATTTCACTCATATGTCAGAGCAGTGCTCTGCTCTGTTTCTTTCCCAATAAGAGCCTCCCACGCAGAGTTCTCAAGCACCTAGTCTGTGTGCTTCTGTTACATGATCCCAGTCCGTCTCATCGAGAGCTTTGATAGCAACAAAGCTAACTGGAATCTAGCTTATTTTTCTTTTTGGATAGGTATTATTCAGCCAGTTTTTCTTTACTATGTAGTAACAGCCAATGAGGTCAACATGTTTTTATATATTTCTCCTGTTTCGAGGACACAATTTCCCGCATAATTCTGTCATAAAACACTAGACAGATACCCATACAAACGTTAAAATAAGGTTAACATCCTCTGTCGTCATTCTTCCATTTCAGATCAGATATGAGGTGATGCTAAAGTGATAGAGTACAAAGTCTATCATACGATTAGTCACTGAACTGAATTGTACTCTTCATCAGACAAATTGACTGTATTTTTTTCTCAGTTGTGTCTTTTTAGTACAAAATGCCGTCTTTGTGTTACTACAGCTCCAGTGCAGCTCAACAAGGAAACGCGCTGTAGAAATACAAAGAGAACATTTTTAAACCAATACGTTTGGAAGATTTGATCATCTCGGTCTGCTGGAGGCACTAGCTTCAGATCAACTTTGAAATATATCTTTGTAAAGAAGGACTGTGTCTTTTGTCACATCTATTTGAACCATGTTCCTAATGTTACTGGTTAATTTGTTTAGCATTTTACAACACCTGCTTGTAATGAAATATAAGTTGCAGCCCCTCCCTGCTACACACATGTAGAACACATATACACATATTGAAATTAGAATCTCCCTGTGGCAGTGCGGTGGTGAGGCGTTCAGTCAGATACTAAAAGCATGATGCTGACCTGGCTCTTGGCTCTGCAGGAGAGACTTATGAACCAGAGATCAAACCCAAGTCAGAGGGAATTTGTTTGTTTTGTTGTTGCTTTTTCTCTCCCCTGTAGTGTGTTATATGGGTTTTAGTGCATGTAAATGGTCTGCAAAGGCTAAAATCCCTGTGTTTCCTCCTTTGTTGACTTCCATAAATGGTTGACCAATTACATCAGAGCAGGCCAGCTAAGCAATCAGAGCAGACTGGGCTCTGGTTTCAGACAGAGGGTGAAAAGAGTTGCTGCAGTATGAGAGAGACAAAGAGCTTTTTGAACATTAAAGCATGGAGACATGTCAGAGGCAGAACATACTGATATGAACCTAAACATGTGAATAAAGTGTCCTCTTTAATAAACCTTACTTAACCTTAATAGGCCTCAAAATTACGATATCAATCGATTGAATTCTGAATGGGAACTTGTTTCTTCTCACATGCCTCCATTGGGTTAGTGAAAACATGTGTTTGGGAAGTACTGAGCATTTAACAACCAGTAAAATGAGACTTGCATTATACTGCACGGGTTGTGTGAAGGGTTTGTAAACGGGAATTTTGATAAATAGTTTTTCTGGAGGCTTACCTTGGTCTTGTTGAAGTGTACCCACAGTCCACTTTTACATTATATATGGGGTGTTGCCTCTGGTCATAACCTGACTGTCCTGTTCATGACGCATGCACCTAAGGAAGCGGTTTCATTCAATAACTTTGTCCTAATATCGTCCTTATTTTTCAAGAAACTCAGCCAGTCCTGCTATGCCTGATTTCACCATTGAATAGATCTCACTGTCCAGCAGGAACAAAGTTTCCCTCGTGTTACTGCTGACAGGTTTTGCCTCAGTCTTTAACATTTACCGCAGGAGAATAGGAAATGAAAATGTTTTTTCCTCTGTTAGTCCTGTAAAAGGTGTCAGCTGTTGCCGGGATTTAGGGTCACCTGCTTTATAAAGGTTACAGCTTCTACGGGCATTCGAGACGTGTCCGTTTTACAAAGACCTGATGAAAACACTTCAGGTTCTTCGATGCACATGCACTCATAACTTTTGCGCCCTTCAGCCTCCTGTTTCCTCCTGTTCATTGTATTTCACAGTCACATCATTTCCGTGTTAGACATCCATTTATTTTTCACGTTTATTTTCACTCGCTCCCGTACCCACTCTCACCGGCTTTAAAGAATTGATGGCAAAACATTGCTGATGCAGTTCGTGATAAACTAGTGAAGGCCAGTCTACAGCAGACTGCATTCAAATCACATTTTAGTTCAATCAAAACTCTGCACTTCCAGCAGAAAACAACTTTTCATCTTCGCCCCTCACCACGTTTGATGCGATTAAATATTTATGCACTAACACTGGAACGTCTTGGATCTGCTTTTATAGCGAGATTAATCGACTTTAACACACCATAGCCCTTTGGCCATTCACCTCAACACACACAAATTACCAGATGGCGAATATTCCCGATAACAGTGAACAACCGTCAACATAATTAATGGTAGAGTGTTTGGCGATGTAAATGTGTTGTTTGGATATTAGCATACATCTGCTGGTGCTCAGAATGTCTTAAAATGTGTTTGTTTTGAAAGCCTTGGAGTCGTATAAGCTAAATTAACATGAAACCATGTTATGTGAAGGCTTTTCCTCTACAAAAATGCGATGTAGCTTCTATTATTACCTTCCCTTGTCATTATGTTTGTTGATAACAGCTGGTTTAACTGTTAAAAAAAGAGCTATTGAAATGACACACAATTTATCGTATCATTATTACCCTTTTTTTGCCATTTCCCTTGCCAAAGAATGCAGTAATATACAACTCAAACACGTTACTGATGGTGCAAATGTGCAGAGTGTTGGAGCTGGAAGCAGACAGAACAACGCTGAGGAATCAAAAGAAAACGGGCGTGTTTCTTAATTATTTGAAGATGGTGAATGGACGAAGGAATTTGAGAGTCGTTTAATGTCTAAAAGGGGTCACAAAACAAACATTCTTTACATTCATTGTTGCTAAGCTATAGCACACCTGTATTGTTGAAAGGGCCGAGTGAGGCTCAGAACTGATGCTTACATCTCATACGGCCCTCTCCCCAGAATGCGGTAAAACCTGAATGATGGAATGGAGAAACATACAAAATGTCAATAAAGGTGTGCTGCACAATACAGGCACAGCTCTGGAAAACTATTTAAGGACCAATGCAAAACTATCATTTTCTTTATTCTACAAACTACTGACAACATTTCTCTGTGTTGGAATTCAACAGACACCGGAATTGAACGGCTGCCATACATGTAGAGATTGAGATTTAAGAATAGTTTTCTTAATTTTTTCCAGAGCTGTAACTGTAGGTAGCAAATGCACTCCTGTGTTTAGACGTAAAGGAAAAACATCAGTTAATAGGCTTGAAAATGATGTTATTTGCATACATTCAATGATTCCTAGGTAAATAAGATGGCACCGGATATTCTTTTTTTGAGAAAATGTTCAAAAGGGCTCTAAAGTGAAAACAAGAGTACAACACAAACATGTTACATCAACATGTTAAGCCTGCTGCCCTGGCTCCCCTTCAGCAGGGTCACAGCCAGCATGTCTCCTGTCTAAGGTGTTCCCATGACACTGTCTCATTGTGTTCCTAACTGTGTCTGTGCACAAAGACATATTGCATCAAAGCCAATACAACGGAATAGTGTATGTACCAGGGCGCATGATATGTGTGTGTGTGTTTGTGTGCAGACAGTGCGACATTAAGATTAAACACATGTCTTTCATTTGGGAACACCCACATATACATATGGAGTTGGCTAGATGTGTGTAAATTACTGTTCATGTTCATTTGAAAACTAATGACGTTGTTGGACACACACATACACACCAAACACACACACAGAGCTGAGCAGAGCACAAACACACACACATAGCATGCGCCTTAGTGACCGGACATCTCCTTCATACAACGAGTAATAGGGGGATTAATCGGGCAGTTCGATGTGTGGAGAGGTGTGTGTGTGTGTGTGTGTGTGTGTGTGTGTGTGTGTGGCCTAGCATTACTATACTTGTGGGGACCTACATCTGTTTACATAGTCACGTGTGGGGACTCACCTCCCTTATGGGGACACATTGGAGGTCCCCATAAGGGGGATCATTAATTTTAGGGTGAAGACTTGGTTAGGGTTAGGGTTAAGGGTAAGGGTAAGGGTTAGGGTTAGGTATGTGTTGGTTATGGTTACGGTTAGGATAAGTCTCCAGGAAATGCATGTAAGTCAATGTAATGTCCCCTGAAGTGATGTATACATGGTGTGTGTGTGTGTGTGTGTGTGTGTGTGTGTGTGTGTGTGTGTGTGTGTGTGTGTGTGTGTGTGTGTGTGTGTGTGTGTGTGTGTGTGTGTGTGTGGTTAAAACGTAGACTGCAAAGGTGAAACGTTAGGGTTCTGATGAAAGTAAACACAGTGAAGGCGGTGCGTAAAAGGCACAGCTCTTTGCGCGCTGGTGCTGCACTTCTCAGAGGCGGAGTTACACGTCCCGCTGCCTCCTGGTGCTGTAGCGATTTCATGAAGTGAATGAGAGTCCGAGTTCTAAATATATCTAAAATAATGTATGCACTGCCATTTCCCAACATGAACATAACAGTCTGCAATGAAACGGCTGTCTCCTGTGCTCCACTTCCTCCTTGGCACTCCGGTAACTTTCTCGTGCGAACGAGATACAGTATCTTTTTTTTCATTGCCCTTTAGGGGCTTCATACAATACAAAAACAAATGCAAATATTTAATTTTAAAAAGTAAAGTCCTTTCGAGTCATCTATCTCAAGTCAAGTCAAGTCATGTGACTCGAGTCCCCCACCTCTGGTTAATGGTCTGGAGAGAGAAACACAGGGAACGATGGGTCTGTCGGAAAAGGCCCAATGAAAGTTGGCCTGACAGGGAAGACACAGTGAAAGGTGTCTCTGTTAGGAGGCCCAGTAGATGGTGGACCTGTCAGAGGCGGCCCAGTGGAAGGTGTCTCTGTTAGGAGGCCCAGTAGATGGTGGACCTGTCAGAGGCAGCCCAGTGGAAGGTGTCTCTGGAGGCCCAGTAGATGGTGGACCTGTCAGAGGCAGCCCAGTGGAAGGTGTCTCTGGAGGCCCAGTAGATGGTGGACCTGTCAGAGGCGCCCAGTGGAAGGTGGAAAAGGGTTGCTCAGTGAAAAGGGACAGTGCAAAGTCATCTCATTAGAAGGCTAAATCCCTGCATCTTCATCCACCCTGCCCATTCTTGAGTGTTGCCAACCACGCTTGATAATTGAAATCGGTTTTCATCAGGGCGATTTTATCTTTTAAACGGTCCACAAACATTTCTCTCAAGTGGTTGCAACTGCTCAGAGCACTGGAAGGGATAGCTGGACAATGCCATTGCTCTGGCAGAAGTTGATGCCTTCGACGGACAGATGCGAGGGGTGGTTGTTGAGGAATAAAAAACGTTGGACACTTGGAGCTCTTTGTATAAAGCTAAAGGTGCTTCAAGTATACCAGGATATGAGCCTCTAGCCATCCACCCTCATGCATTTGCTGTCCTAGTGCAGCTGGTTTGGCTATCCCATGGTGCGATTTATTCTACAACCATGAACAACCTTGGTGTCAGATGTTCCAAGGTACATTGAATGCAGAGGATAAGTGTGACCAATGTGCCTCATTCTGCCAAGGAGGCTGCCTTCTAAGCCACGTCCTGTCCCATCATTTTTGGGGATTTTGACAGTTTTCCACACTGTTTCGTCCAGGTTCCACATGTTTTGTGGCTCCGAACACTTGCTCAAATCCTCAAAGGAGTTGTCCATCTTTTTTTCAGCAAAGCCAGTTGCCCTTTAAAGGCTTTCTGGCGTCTCCTTAGAAAGCCAGTCCATAATGGTCTCACTCCACTCTGGGTAAAAGTTGCAGCAGTAGTGGGAGGCTAGTTGAGGAAAACTTCTGAGCCTGAAATTAAATTGAATAACTTGATATTCTCTGTCCCTTCCTCCCTTACCTTTCCTATTTCTATCTTAACATAACTTTTCCCTCTTTGGGAACCATATTAAGTCATCCGTCCTTTGCAAATACTCTCCGAGGCTCCTCTCTCGTTCCTTTGAGAATACTTTTCTTATGGTCCAGTACACTGCATCGTATCTTATACAATCCATCCCCTATATGTCTCTTTCTTTATTTACGTGGAATCTTAATAAGTTAGTGTGACAGATGGTCCGTCATGCCCTCATCCCTGATTATGTTGAATGCTCTTTCCAAAGTATGGAGGTAAAACCCTTTCTTACACAGAATACAGTCTCTACTTCAAGAGTATTTATACACAATTATATAATTAATAACACATAGAATAATGTTGATATAAAAATTAGATTACCATAATATTATGTTAGAAATATCAGTGGGCACCAATTTCTGAAATGTCTTTCCATTTAAATGTGGTTTTTATTTTGTTTTCTTGGCACTGCAGCACATTAGCTTTAGGCAACCGTCTGTGTGGCCTTTCCTTAGGGACAGCCCTGAAAGCTGTTTCCAATTGTTAGTCAGAGAAACAGCGACGGTGGAGAGAGCTCAGAACAGCCCACATTCAGATGAGATGCTTCACCCCTGACAGCTATTATACTGCAGAGGGAAGAAGAGGAAAGTATTGTCAGCAGGAGGCAGGGAGAGAGGTACAGGACCTGAGATGGTAATTAGAAACAAACAAACTAGGAGCAATTCTATAAGACAGGGGTGGGGAACCTTTTTCCTCTCAAGGGCCATTTAAATGTTTTCAACATCCTCCGAGGGGCTTTTATTATTGATCTCTGCTTAAAAACACTAAAATCACAGCCCATTCATTTGGCCTTTCTTTCATGCTGTGCAAAGAAAAAGCAACCTCTTAATCCAGATATCTTACCATGACTCACGCATGCATGCACGTGCAAGGTTGTGGCATGACCACCATAACAGAAAGATATGGACACAAGATGTGTGCAAATGTGTTTAGTTTCCTATCCATGTGAACATGATTTAAGTGTGGGGGGGAGGGACCTAACCTCCTCTAGGAGGGTCTGGGGGGCATGCTCCCCTGGGAAGATTTGTTTTTAAATGTTGAAGTTGAAAGCATCAATCTGGTGCACTTTGAGAGCAACATTAGGAGATCTATGGATACATCTCAACACCCATATGAAACGGAACTGTAAGCAGATTTATTTTACAAATCACTCCCCTTTCAAACTGTATTCTTGTTTATTAATAACAACTTATTTTTACTGTCATATAGTATTTTATACCCGTTTACTTTATTCTCTTATTTTTTTATAACTATAATGATCATATAAAGATGTGCCTTTACCTCACTGGTTGTAGAAAAAGCTTTTTATATTCGTTAGCATAGCTAATCAGATGCTAATAACAACAAAGTTATTGACTGTCTGATCAGTATGACAGATGAACAGATCGCCACTGGGCTTTCAACTAAAGACACAGCCACGCAAAAACTGCGGCATGTGTACGGCTCCTTATCTGAAGTGCCAGAGCGGCGTTCTGGTGCTCTCCGTCAGCACTACTACACCCCTGTCAGATATAAGGTGTGACCAGAGATGGGGTCGTTACTAAAAAAAAGTAATATATTACATATTACTTTAAAAAAAAGTAATATATTACACTACTTCGTTACTCTCTACATAAAGTAACTCGTTACTTTACTTGTTACTTTACTCGCAGGGCCGGCCCGCCCCTCCCTGCAGGCAGATCACGCAGACTGCTAAAGTTTCAAATGTTCTCTTTAGTTCAGTTTCCATTGTCGCATAAGACTGTAAAGCGTTACTTTGTAACGCGTTACTTTGTAACCCAACTCTGGGTGTGACTTGTGCCAAAGAACAGATAACTAAGCTGACTGAGCGGAGAACTAACGTGTCAACGTGCGCCAACGCCTCCATCAATTTTGAATGGGTTGACGTAGAATACAGGCGACGTCACGACGATGTCAGACGTCACGGCAACGTATTATAGGTGCGCTCAAAGTACGCGCTCACGTGGCGGCGGCGTAGCTTAGAAAGCGCTATCTTAGCAACAAGTGCTCCAACTCATACGACCAAATATGCCAATTGTTCAGGCCCAATTATTACGACCAAATATGTCGTTTGTTCAAGCGCTTAATATGTCCTATAATTACGTTTAAAAGTTTTCGCCCTCGAGTGCTCCCGTTGAATGCCAACGTTACAGATGGTCGTTTATTCACAAATAACCCTCTCTGTAAAATCCTATATTGTAGGATAGTTTGGCCATTAAAACGCTTTTTGATTAGATTTCTAGCGAGAAGTGTATATTGTACTTTTAGAATCCACGTCCAGTCGATATGTAGGATCTATAGTATGATAGATATTACGAAGATGATTTGAGGTATGCGGCAGCCTCCATGTAAAGTTAAGGGGTGAAAACAGTATTTCCGGTCTCGACGTTTTCATAATAAAACCAATGATCAAATGATTTAACAGTGATATCTGCAGTACTCATCAACTAAAAAACATCAGTTTATCCTTGTTAATTATACGACATTTATTGGTTTTTAGGCGAGACACGGCAGGCAAAAACATCGTTTTTCATGCACTGGTCAATTTTGAGATTTTGTGCTATTTTGATTCCATAACATGTTTTCTTTCATGCTTTTGGAAGGACAACGTACAAAATACACATTTAAGTGTTTATTTTACTATAGTTTGTCTATTTGCGTCTGTAGATTTCTCCTAAATTCACCAAAAGTTAGCATTCTAACGTAACAGCGACCGCTGTTTGCACCATGTCAACAGAGATATCGTTGGAAAGCTCCGTCTCTCCTGCACAATCTCATCGGATCCAAATATGGTCATTTCCTTTGTATCAGCAACCAATCGTGAAAGTACAAAGGGGTCTTAAAACAAGAAACGAAATCTCATTGGCTGGTGTCAATTTCTGCCAACGTGATTCGTTCAGATGCGTCACGTGGTGTGCTAAAACACTTCCTGATTAGCTTTCCGCTAGAAATGTAAATCTCAAAATGGCAAAAGAATGGCGAAAAAAACGTTCACAGAGAAGACCAAAACAATTGTCACTTGCACGAAGCAAGGTTATACAAACAAACAAATGACCTTCACCATGAAATACCTTCACGGAGTGTGTCGATGCGCAAGCTGTCATCCAAAGAACAGGAGGGTTTAGCTAGCGCCTCACTGCAATCTTTAAAGGTCGTTTTCTCAAAATGAGTTTTTTCTCCTACTCTGAGTTTGAAATGTCCACTTCAGTAGCACTTACATACACAAAACCTTCCAGTTATATTCCTATCAATATTATGAAGGCTTTTACAGAAGGGTTTGTTCATATGGCGAAAATGGATATTTTAGGGCTGTTGACAGTATTTTCTGATTTATGGAGTGATAAAAAAAGATATCCAAAATCCCTTCTGTAAAAGCCTTAGATACTAATATGACTACAAAAAGAAACGATAATTTTGAGCCTGGCTTTAGAGCAGGCCGGTTATATCGATTACGAGATACACGGGGGCCAGTGATAATTGCGAGAAGACAAATGTACAGGAATGGAGAAAATACACATGATTATAGTCTGAGGGGCTAAAAAACTAAAGAAAATAAAAACACCAGCGATGCTTAGTTCAATCAAAGTAGGATTTGCCTCCTCTTTGCCTCCCTCGTGACTCCCGCAGGACTCTAATGTCTTTGTTAGTCTTAGGGTGTGTTCACACCTAATAGTCCGCTCTCTGGTGCGCACCAGACCACAGTTTGTTACATTGTTTCATTTTTCAGAAGGTTCGGTTTGCGTTCACACTGGCAAAAACTCAAAGGGACTATAAACTTTACACACAAGTCATGTGCTCGGAAATGCTGTTCAACCATTGGTCAGACATTAAGGGGGTACAAACGCAAATCCCGGCAATTTCTAGCGGAGCCTCCGCCATGGAGCATTGGTCCGTTCGATTTAACTGTATACAGTTTGGCTGAAACTAACTGACAAGACAAGAGCGACGAGAAAACAGCGGAGAAGTAACGGGTAGAAACCCTCCTTTTTACGCAGCGGTCCAGACATAGGTTAGACGGCGACACATATTCAGTTGCCAGTTACTTTGGCATTATGGCAGGGATATCTAGATACTTCCCAAGGTTTGGCATAATGAATTGTGCTACTTTTAAAGCAAGCAACGATTTTTAAATCTGTAATCAAAAAGCTCCTCAAAAACGCTATCGAAGCAGTTCCTGCCGTTGCTACGTTAGTTCAAACAGTAACAACGGTGTTCTTTTCCTGCTTATCCATGAGAGACGTTCTGCAGAGGAGGGGTGTTTCACCGACGACAGGTGTTCTTACTTTTATGTAGCTGACGGAGAATGTTTACTTTACACGACACTGTTCAACACTTAATTCTGCTTTACTCTTTAACTAAACAACCGCGGATGTCTTGAAAGACTCTTTCGCTAAAGATTTTGAAGATATCCGCGTTCTTGTGACACGTAAATACTGCGCTTCCTATGTTTTGGTGCGGACTGCGTTCACACCAGCAATGCACCGCTCCAGAGTTCGCAAGCAAGCGCTCCGAGACCACCTATTTTAGCGAACCAGAGTCCGTTTGTTTAGTTCACTTAAGAGGTCTCGGACTGCGTTCACACCGACCCAAATGAACCGCACCAAGCGGCTAAACGCACCAGGGTTCGATTCAACCGGACTATACAAGGCAGGTGTGAACGCACCCTTAGAGACTCCCGCAGGACTCTAATGTCTTTGTCAGTCTTCGTCTGTCTGCCGCTGAAGCTAACGCTCCAGGAAAGTGCTACCTAAAATGGACACCTGATTGCTGAGTTCTCACAGCTGTGGGGCCACGTCCCTTTAATTAGTTAACTCTCTGCAGCTGGTGGCCCTCAAAAGGAAATCGAGACTGGCTCCCTCCTGAGTTGTTATTGTATCTTTTCAGTGGCACAATGCTTTTACAATTACATTAAACCCTAAGTTATAAAGTTATGAGTTTAACCCTTAATACAGTTACACCTACTCAATAAAGCTCTTAGTATTCTACAAATGTTTAAATCAAAGTTAACCCTAGCAGCCAGTTAGTTCAGTTTTAAGGTTTCAGTCAAATTACTTGTCCCAAGTTTCTGCCTGACAGATACTGTAGCGGTTTTGAGATTTTAAAATCACAATTTCAGTCAGATCAACTACAGAGCATATATACAGAGCACACACACTGAAACAGAGAAGTCCAAAAACAGAATGTTACTCACACAATTCTAGAAGTCACCAGTTGTTATCCTGTCAAAATCGAGTTGCACACCTTAACTGGAGAAATGTCTAGCTAATATCTTTAAGTTAAAAAAAGTACCCTATTCACCTGGGGTGTCTCACCTTACATTATGTACAATGCTTTTGTGTTTTTCCCATAGGTTTTTCTCTTTCGATTCTGAGAGACACCTTTCTTTTTTCAGAGGTTTTGATAGACTAAAACATCGCAGCAATGCATGTTGGGATGTGGTGTTTATCCGATACGGAAAATGTTTTTTTTTTAAATATAATAATACTTTATTCCAAGTGTTCTTGCTTTTCTCGTTGGATGTCATCACATAACGGCATTGTAATACACGCTTCGGCTGCATTAAATATTACATATCTGCCGTAGATATTTATTTATAGAGCCCTGATGAGAAGACCATTTGACAAACTGTAAGAAATGCCGCCAAAACTGAATATGTGACGTGGATCATAAATATATTAGCAATGTAACAACATCTTCCATTTCTTTTCACACAATACGTCTCCTTGCAGTATCAACACTAATTCGGCTGAGTTTTATATTTGATCCAATTGGTAGATAGGCTGTATTTACACCATAACGGTGCACAGCTGATAGAAAGGGATTCTTTTGTAGCTTTTAAAGATATTATTTACCACCTTTCCAGGTCTATTCAGGTTTATGGTACAATGCATAAGCTTCAAATCGAGAGACTGAAACTGTATTTTCCTTTACCGTTCTGTTTTAATTTCACAATAAAGTTAATAGTCATATTAAGTTTGATATTATTATGTTTTATTAACTACACCACTGGTTTTTTAACCCGCGCCGCCTAGTAGTTAAATCACGTTATTGAATGTTGTTGTTGAATAAGTTGTATTTGATGAAAACATTTAAATATTAAGAGTAGCCTACATACAAAATTGAAAATATCAAGAAGATACTGTAGTGATCTCTACAATAAAACAGTTTAGTGCAGGACGTCCAAAGATATTAACAGGAGGATGTGCAAAACAGACAAACTAATAAGGCTTTATTTAAACATTAAAGATTACTTTAAGTTAAGGTCTTCTTTTGAATAAGAAAAAAACTTTGGGGGTATCAACAGATAAATATGAAGTCTGACAAAGTACTTAATGTCCAATATATTGCATAGTTTATTTTGGCACTTGACAATCACCTTCCCTGAATTTGACTCAGGTGTAACTAAAGTCTGATTTAAGGGTTGTTTATATTTCACATCATTAATCAGAATCTGCAAAGTAACTCAAATAAATGTAGTGTAGTAAAAATACCAGGCTAACCTCTGAATTGTAGTGGAGTAGAACAAAGTAGTACATGCTGCTGTAACAAAAAACATTTCCCAACTTGGGATCAATAACGTATATCTTATCTTAAGATGATCGATGGCTACTGCCATATTTGCTAAATGTGCCTCTGCACCTTGACAAGTGCATGTTTCAGGCTTATCATTGAACAACAGGAGGGGTCACAGACATAAGACCAGCTGTTAAATAAAGCTCTTCTGACCTTAGGTGTCATGTGGGTATATTAATTCACCCATTTATTAATTATATGTTTTACAATTGATAACACCACTGTGTCTCGTATCCCCTAAACCTCCAGGGTGTACACAGTTTAATACGAAAAAGTCTTGTAAAGAGAGGTGCCATAGAACATGTTGCGAAACACACAATAGCCAGCATGTGTAGTTCTGGGGGGGGGTTTGGAAAGTCTGCCGTGGTTCCAAAGAGCTGTTGACGCTCAGCCTAACCTTGTCACACTGCCACTCCAACATCCAATCACAGGGCTTGATGACTAATCACAGGCAAGGCGAATGTTGTAGTCCCAAACGATAGCTGGGGATTCTGGGTAGTGTAGTGTCTTCGGAAACTGTAGTGTCTAAACTCCTAAAAAACTATTTGTTTCTCTGAATCGAAGGTTAAAAACACAAAAGCATTGTACACAATTTAAACCAATCAATATTGTGTAATTAACAAGGATAAACTGATGTTTTTTAGTGGATGAGTAATGCAGATATCACTGTGTAATCATTTGACAGTGAGGGGAATATATCTGGTTTTATTATGTAAACTTTGAGACCGGAAAAACTGTTTTCACCCACGCTAACTTTAAATGGAAGCTGCATACACGTTATCCTAGTGAGACCTCAAATCATCTTCGTAATATCTATCAAACTATATCCTACACATCGACTGGATGTGGATTCTAAAAGTACAATATACACTTCTCGCTAGAAATCTAATCAAAAAGCATTTTAATGGCCAAACTATTCTACAATTTAGGATTTTCCAGAGAGATTTGTGAATAAACGGGAGCATGTTGTTTCTTACACGACCACTAGAGGTGCTACACTTTAAAACGTGGCTATGGGTCGTAATCTAAGCTGCTTATACCCAGGGGGCAAAACCCAATTTTTTAGGAAATCAGACATGGAATG
Source organism: Pseudochaenichthys georgianus (assembly GCF_902827115.2). NCBI lineage: Eukaryota > Metazoa > Chordata > Actinopteri > Perciformes > Channichthyidae > Pseudochaenichthys > Pseudochaenichthys georgianus. Next base: position 5,110,590 of record NC_047515.1, read on the forward strand.
TTGTAAAAGGTTGTCCACCAGAAATGATATCTAGGACCTTCAAGGATCACAACCTGGGTGGACAACCCGGTCAACTAGCTACTGGAAATCTACAGTGAGGGTCCAAACAATGCAACCCCTATATGAAAAAAAGTCACAAATTCTGTCTGGATCAGATGCCATCATTCTCTTTCTCATTGAATATCTCTGTGACAGTTCATGGTAAAGACAAACTGAGCCAACCTATTGAAAGAGCAGAAAATAAGCTTTCAGGTGATGCCTTGGTTAAGCCTGTTCTCAATAAGGTCACTAGATGGCGCTGTGCCTTTTGTGTCTCTCCAAAGCAAAATCCATTTCAAGCAATGCACTTGTGGTCCTCTGGATTGTTTGCTGTGTTCAAAATGGGTAAATATACTTAAAAGATTATTTCTATATAACATATCGAAGGGTTTACATTAATATACACAAGGTTTGCTGCCGATGCTAAGTTGAATTGATTCAATGTTTACATATTTTTCAGTTTACAGTCTGGAAAGCTAAAGGCAGCGTAATTCAAAATGGCCACCACTTTCTTTGCAAAACCCTTTAATTGAAGGTTTTCTATGTTATAGGACAAGGCAAACTGAGTTAAATTTATCTGGAAGTTGACATTAAGTTCAACTTAATGTCAAATCAATACCCTTTTATTATTTGTGCAAATCAATGTCTTTGTTTTTGTGAACAATATCCTATTTTGATCATGAAATAAACAAAATTCCTGGTGGCAAAACATTTATTTCACATACTCTCTTCTTAGTTATTAACTAAAAATCAACAGATATGATCAGAAGTTGAACACAAAACAATCTTTCACATGGCCCAGAACTAGAAAAATGTGAATTTTTTAAGAAGAAAAGGGAGAAAAGTAACCTACACTGAATATACAGTACAAATGTTTTCAATGTACACATGGTGGTATTCATGGTAGTGTCCCAGAAAGATTTTTGCTTTCTATTCATTTTCTGAGTCACAGCTGCTGTCACTGCTCTCAAGTGTGGCAGTGTGTATCGTTCTGCATTTTGTTGCCTGTCCTTGGCCATGGCACCCTATGTACAGTAGCATGGAACTGCCTTATTCTGACAGCCACATGAGATTGTCTTGTTCATCGACATAGGCCAAGCTGGCTTTGTAGATGATACCGGAACTATCCATTGTCCAGAGACCATCCAAATTCTGTGCATGGGGGGATTTATGGCGATGTGCGCGTTCTTTTCAGGTGCAGCAAAAATGCATTCTCTGTTAGGGGTCGTAGCTTTAGGAGCGTCAATTTGTTGTTCAGCTTGTATGCTCTCAGTTTTCCCAGATCAGAACCCTCAAAGTGATTTTTTTCTGCAGGGAGAAATTTGAAGATCATGTGACATAGACGCCAGCCATCGGAATGAATGGTGAAAACAACGGGGTTTGTCAAACAGAGCACATGGTGTAGTCCAAACGATAGCTGGGGATTCTGGGTAGTGTAGTCTCTTCTGCCATCCTTTACTCCGAAAAAATATTTGTTTCTCCGAATCGAAGGGGAAAATACAAAAGCATTGCATACAATTTAAACCAATCAATGTTGTGTAATTAACAAGGATAATCTGGTGTTTTTTAGTCGATGAGTAGTGCAGATATCACTGTAAAATCAATCGACAGTAAAAGGAATACTTACTTCCGGGTGTACAATTCTCCGTTATCCAATGAGAATGGACGCTCACATTGTCAAATCCCGCCGCAGATGGGAATAGATTGCAATCAGTTGAAAGCTATTTGCGTCCCTTTATGACGCTGAAGGAGCCTAGGAGCGTCACAACTGCACGCAACGGACACTGACCAAACGTCGCTCCTGGACGATTATGGAGTGAGAGTGTGTTGCCTATCCTCGAGACTTGGTGCCGCCCACAGGAGATGCGAGCGGAAGACTGAGGAGCGGAATCAATCAATCAATGTTTATTTATATAGCCCAATATCACAAATGTTACATTTGTCTCAGTGGTCTTCACAGTGTGTACAGAATATCAGTATGACAATATGACACCCTCTGTCCTTAGACCCTCACATCGTACAAGGAAAAACTTCCAGAGAAAACCCACAGTTTAAGGGGAACATGGGAGAAACCTCAGGGAGAGCAACAGAGGAGGGATCCCTCTCCCAGGACGGACAGACGTGCAATATATGCCGTGTGTAAATTGAAAAGGAACCGAGGAGAGAGGAGTGGAAGCAGCAGGCGGTTAGAGAAATGAGAACTCCTCTCCTTTGAGCGGTCATTTTAAAGAGACGTCCATTAATGATGACAGGAGGCACAGCAGCCCTCTGTCTGATGGACAGATGTGTTCATGACCACTTATATATTTACTTTTAATGAATTGACAGTGGAGTATAATGAGACAATAACAGGCTACAGATGCGGACATATACACACACATATACAATTTCAGAATCAAACAAGTATGAGAGCACTCTCATAATAACGTAACACAATCAGAGACTGGATATATCCCCCCCCCCCTCGCTCTGGTCGCTGAAATGGGGAATTGAAATTACGGGCCAAAAGTTGTATTTACAAGTATTAAAAGTAAGCAGAGGACACCAAACCAACTGAGACCCGTCTGTCCGCTGCATCTATGCACTGTACAACACACACCTAGCTCCTAAAGCATAATCAGGCTACAGCCGTTGTGTATTTTTATTTTATTATGTGAAGCACTAAATGGTCTTAGACAAATATTGACTCTTTGTTTGTAGATATCTACTAAACTACAGCATACAAATACAGAGAGTAATGTAGGCCTGTTATACTGAGTGATATATATTTTACACACTGCTCTGCTTTCTGCCCGGACCTCACAGCTGTTCTCTCTTACCTCATTCACACCAACGCAACTCCGGTTCAAGCTCCGTGCTAGAGCTTTTCAGGTTCAGAACCGGTTCTTCGGTTTAGCTCCGGCTCTTTTCACACTGCCCAGAGTCCGACTGGTGCTGCATCATTGCGTCATCGTTTGCGTCATGACGTAACCGTTTGCGTGCCTGCTTCATAAAGCCAAACCGCGCGGAAACCCGTCACAGCTGACACCGACAACAACAACAATGGCCGATTGTGCTCCAGCTTCCTCTGTACCTTTTCGGAAGACCAGATTCCCAGTAGGTAGCTGGTCTCTTCAGTGGACCACTGCTGCTTGTTAAGTTTCTCCATCGTTGTGTACAAACTGGATAAAACGCCGGCTTTTTGTTGTTGTTCAGGAGTTGATCCCGCCCCTGCCCCCGCCTCGACGTAAGCATGACGTATGTGGTGCTTTTGCTCTGGCTGGACAATTTTTTGGTGTTCGAAATAAACCGGATTCCGGAGCTAAGAGGCTGCTCCGCTGCGGTGTGAACAGGAAAACCCGGTGCTTTTCAAGCTCCAGCTCCGAACCGGCACTGAAACACCGTTGGTGTGAATGAGGTAACAGTAAACATTGCATCACGATGAAAGCAGTTTCTAAAATAATATCCAGGGGATGCATGCAGAGCTGTCATTGGCTGAGATAAGTCCGGCCGTGTGTAACGACTCTTTGAAACATCCCTGTTCCCGGAAATGCATCCACGAAGGAGCCGTGGAGGACCAATCAGTGTATCCTCGGTTATAGCTCCTCCAGAGAGCCTCCTCGGCGCTCGATCCTCGATGTGCATTTAGAGAAATGAGATGTCCTTCAACATGGCGCGCTGAAATTAATTTCCGGGTCACTACCGGAGGACCGAGGAGTCGTGGAGGGGGATTTGATGAAATGAGAAAGGGCCATGGAGAACCGAACAGCAAAATAAACCCAAACCTAGACATACAAAACTGAAAACTTGACATAACATGAGAATTGTGACAGTTTCCTCCTGACAGCTCACTTAAAGGTATACTGAATTTAATTCAATAGCTTTATTAGCATGTTACATATAGTATTGCCAAAGCTCTGTATAGTTGCAACATCTGTACGAAATATATATATTATACAATATATATATATATATACACTCCCCCTTGTGGCCAAAGGGGGACACAACTCTTGTCTTCAGATGTATGCTCGAGTGCAGCAAAATGTAGCACAGTGACTATTTTGTCAACTAAATGTAGCAGTGGCCGCAAAATACATATGTTAATTTAACTGTTTGGTTAAACCACTAATTCCGAAAACGCCACCCCGGGAAGTTTTAAGTCACTAGGACACACAGGTTCGGTTACTCATGGAACAAGAGACGTGGTCCAATTATCAAAAATAGAACAGTTTATTTGTATACAATAGTAAAAATACAATTGATAAAAATAGTCACACAGGGCTATATCCAAAAGGGAGAACGAACAAGGGGGCTGAGGCTTACCAGTGGGGGAGAGGGTCAACGAATGAGTAGAAGGATCCCACAAAAACAAACTTAAGTCACCCCGGTCACACGTGTTCTATGAGTAACCGAACCTGTGTGTCCTAGTGACTTAAATCTTGTCACATTTCCCTGGGTGGAATTCCCGGGGTGGCGTTGTCGGACTTAGTGGTTTAACCAAACTCTTAAATTAATATATTTATTCTGCGGCCACTGCTACAAACTGGCGTTGTCGGCAGGATCTACTCTTTCATTTCATTCTCCCAATATTATATTGTCTAGTGGGCAGCCGTTGGCTGACACTTTTAGGCACCGGCCACAGTTACTATTGTAACTAAGGTTCTAAGCCGTAAGTACTGGCCATAATTACTACTGTAACTACGGTTCCTTATTTACTAATCCAGCTATGTGAAGGCAGTGATCTCGCTCCCGCTCCCTCTGCCGGTAATGTGGGTGTAATTACATCCCTATTTCTGTTGGGCGAGTAGCGGCGCGGCTCTACTCTTTCTGTTAAGCAGGTAGCTGGTGAAGGCTGTGTTCCCGCACCCGCTCCCGGTTACGCTGCATCTGGCATTCATCTCTAACTCAACCAGTGAAGGTAGTGTTCTCGCCCCCGCTCCTGGTAGACGCGGAACTGCCCTGTTTTTCCGTTAAGCAGGTAGCTGGTGCAGGCTGTGTTCCCGCACACGCTCCCGGTTATGCTGCATCTGGCATTCGTCTCTAACTCAGCCGGCAGTGTTCTCGCCCCCGCTCCTGGTAGACGCTGAACTGCCGTGTTTATTAATCCAGCCAGGTGAAGGCAGTGCTCTTGCTCCCGCTCCCTCTGCCGGTAACGTGAGTGTAATTACATCCCTCTTTCTATTCGGCGAGTAGCAGCAACGCTCTACTCTTTCCATTTAGCAGGTAGCTGGTGAAGGCTGTTTTCCCGCACCCGCTCCCGGCTACGCTGCATCTGGCTACCTACAGAATGGTTCATTCATGTAGCGCCTGTATGGCTTCTCTTGAGCCCGAGGACGGCCACGACCGCTGCCCCTCCTGCCTCGGCCGCCTCTGGCGGTCAGTGGGGACGAAATTCGAGCATCTGAGGGAGGTTCTCACGGTAAACGCCTGCATGAGCTGTAGCTGCATGCCTCGGGTGCTCAGAGTGGCTAGAATCACTCAGGTGGAACGTCTGGCAGCAGCCAACAGACACCTCTCCTTGTCACGTCCTCTTCCAGATCAATTCGGCCGTTCCCGGCGACTTGAGGGAGCGATGGCTATGTGTGCTCCCCTCAATAGAAGGACTAGAAACAGGCTGTCCTCTAAAGTGGATCGGCTAGCTGCCGATAGGGGCATGATGAAGTCGCCTCTTGGCCCTTCAGCCTGGTCCCGGTGTAGGGGCTGCTAGCGGGCCGCCTGTCCCCCCCCCTCCTTCGGTTGGCGCCCCTCCTTCGGTTGGCGCCCCTCCTTCGGTTGGCGCCCATCCTTCGGCTGACGCACCTCCTTCGGTTGATGGAGAGTCCTCCGTAGCTTACCAGTCGAGCCAGGGGAGCTGTTTAGGTCAGCTGCCCTGGAGGCACTGGAGCGTGCCGCCCAAGCTAGGCAGACCAGGCAGCAGCACTCGGGTCCTCGCAGACCTGTGCCCCCTCCCAGCAGGCCCAGGGGCCGCTCTAGCAGCCGCACTCAGCCGCCGGATTACAGGGGTGGTCTGCAGAGGTCTTAGCGGCCCACTCAACCGCCTCATGCCCCAGAGCCTTACCGGAGCCCCCCAAGAGGCTCCAGGGTCCGGGGGGCTGGGCCCTGAAATCCCGGGGGTGGTCGGCGGCTGCTTTCCCAGCAGCAGCTCAGTTTCTGGACAGTCTGTACTTCCGTCCCTTGGGTGGTTTTCACCTTAACCCAAGGGTATGTCCGTCCTTCTTTCCAAGAGTTGTCCGTCCTTCTGTCCAAGGACGCAATCAACCCAGTAAGACCCTCTGCTTAGCCAGGGGGTTCTACTCGGCATACTTTCTCGTGAGCAAGAAAGTCGGCGGATTTCGCCCGATCTTGGACCTCAGAGGAATCAACAGATTCCTGAAGGTGCTGCCATTGTATATGCTGACTACTGCATACGCACAGGTGGATTGGTTCTCAACCGAGGGATGCCTACTTCCACGTGGGCCGGGCAAGAGGGTGCCTTATATTCAGTTCCTCCGGGCCCTTGGGCAGACTGGCAGCTGCCTCGGCCGCTGGGCCCTTAGGCCCGCTGTCGTTGCGCCCCATGCAGATGTGGCTGAACAGCCTTCACTTGGACGCCAAGTGGCACAGGCACAGGGAAGTCAGGGTTTCGCAACATTGCTCCACTCTCCATCACGCTGGAGGGGCAGGGCCTATCTCCTGGTAGGCGTGCCCATGGGCGCCATCCCATCCCGCCAGGAGACCATCACCATAGGTGCATGTCTCTCAGGGTGGGGTGCAGTGCGGCAGGGCAGGACCGTTCAGGGTCAGCGGTCTGCCCAGCAGAGTGCGCGCCAGGTCAACGTGCTAGAGCTTCGGGCCGTGCAGCTTGCACTCACGCACTTTCTACCCCAACTGGGGGGCAAGAATGTGCGTGTTCCTTGGGGACATTGTACATTGTTGCTTAGACAACAGTCCCTTCTAGATAGTGGACGTTCTCACTCCACTCTGAATTTATGTGGCTGCGATTCTGCCCGACATGTTCGGGTCGACGGCGCCACGGCGGGGTGCCACAGGTCGGTGTCCCTCTTTATGAGAGGGGCTTTACGGCAGCGTCCCCCTTGCACCCCGAGGGCTCCGGCTTGGGACCTGCCCTTGCTGCCGGATGCCCTATCATCTCCTCCCTTCGAGCCCCTGGCCCAGGTGGGGCTTAGGTGGCTGCCCACGAAGGCAGCATTTCTGCTTGCCATAGCCTCAGGGAAGCGAGTCGGGGAGTTGCATGTCCTCTCCATAAACAATACATGCCCGAGGTGAGACTCTCAGGCGTTGCCCTTTGGGCAAATGTGGCATTCCCGCCAGGGGTCCTTCCACAAACCCACTTCAATCAGCCTGCCCAGCTGGCACGCTTTGACATTCAGGAGTACGGCACGTCGAAGTTGCTGTGCCCTGGGGGTGCCCAAAGGGCGTATATCAAGGCTACTGCCTGTATACGGCAGGAGGAGCAACTCTTGATTTTGCCCTGGCGGCACTAAAGGAGGTTAGGTCCTCTAACCAGTGGCTGCCCCACTGGGTTGTCGATACCATCTCACAGGCTTACGGGGCCAGTGGCCGCCCCCTGCCATCAGGCTGAGATGCCACTCTACAAGGAGCATCTCAACATATTGGGCTGCCCTGAGAGGGGTGCCCCTGGAGACCATCTGCGCCGCGGCGTCGTGGGCGTCTTCTGGCACATTCTCCAGTTGTCATCAGGTCAATGTCGCCACTCCCCATTCTTTGGGCGTGGTCCTTTTGCCGAGCTCCACTGCTTCCAGTGGTGAGCAAGGGCTTGGATTCTTCATGACATTGTTGGTATAAGTCATCCAGTGCTAAAACACCGCCTCTGGCGGTCAGTAGGGACGACATAGAACGATAGTTACGGCTGTAACTACGGTTCTATGAGTCCCGGATGACCGCCAGAGTTCCCTGTCACTCAGAATTCTTGTGTGCTTGCGAGAAGATTCGGGGAACAGATCCTCTGACGACACCGGCTGATATAGCCGGTGTCACGTGGGTCACAGGTGACTTTGTTGTTATTGGTACTCGAGCTGCGCATGTGCGCGATGGACATATCCAGTGCTAAAGCACCGCCTCTGGCGGTCATCCGGGACTCATAGAACCGTAGTTACAGCCGTATCTATCGTTTTATCCTGGAGAACAAGGGAAGACAGGCTTCTCCTGTTTTTTCAGCCTTTGTTATCATTTTGATAATTAAAAATATGTATTCTTGTCTGTGGTTGTTTTTGCGTTCAGAGCATACAAGAGGTGTAACATTATTTGAATACCAAAACTACATTGAAATAGAGTCTAGCTTGAACAGCAACTAAGTAGCTGTAACATTACTGGGTTATTTGGTGATAACTACCAAAGTAAAGTAACTTCAGACGCAGACGTCACTTAGCTTCTCAGACGAGAGGGGTGGCGACGAGAGTGTCACGTTACTTCTCGCGGCATAGTTCACGGCATGGTAGACGACGATCGACACGATTGGCTGCTCAGTGAGTTCGTTCTTTGGCACAAATCTATGAGGTGTGATTTGTGCCAATGAACGAACTCACTGAGCTCACTAACGTGTCGATCGGCGCCTACCATGCCGTGAACTATGCCGCGAGATAAGTAACGTGACACTCTCGTCGCCACCCCTCTCGTCTGAGAAGCTACGTGACAAATAGGGAGCCCTGGATCAAGGACGGACAAAACTTAGACTAGGTTTTTTCTACAGGAACAAGTCCTGTTTCTCGCTTGAGGCCAGGAAAAGGCTAGTCACTGTGACCTTTTTACCTGTGCTGGACTATGGTGATTTGATGTATATGAATGCACCTGCCAATTGCCTGGTCAAGTTAGATGCTGCGTATCACAGTGCACTGACATTGGTGACAAACAAGGGCTGGTTTGCGTTCACTAACTGTACGGAGGCTCAGTCACTGGTACATTTTTATATACAAAGCCATGTTAGGGAAACTTCCATCTTATATCTGCTCCCTGATCTCAGGGAACATTTGAAGTGGCTACTGCCTGAGATCGAATGCTGTGGTTTTATTAAATGTGCCAACTGCTAGGACTGTCTTAGGGAAGACAGCTTTTAGATGCGCAGCTCCTCTGTCTTGGAATAGTCTGCAAATTAAATGGAAACTGAACAATCTGGTGCCACTAAATGTGTTTAAAGCTCGGTTGGATGCTACTCAATCGGAAGCTATTGGTACCTGTTTATGTGGATAATTATGTAAATGATGCTGTATGATGTCCTTTTGTTGTTCTATTTATGTTTTTATGTTTCATGTGGAACTACTTGAGCAGGTCTCCCTTGAAAAAGAGATCAATGATCTCAATGGGATACACCTGGGTAAATAAAGGTTTGAAATGAAATGAAATTTCTATACCTCAAAGTTTGGCTAAAAACATTGTAAGCTTGAACCCCCCAAGGTTTGTTCTGCAGTTAATGCAACAGTTTTGCCTTGCTCCTGCATTATTGTTTTTACAGAGCATACACACGCAAACAAACACACTTACATAAAATGGGGGATGATGACTGAGAACAAACATACATTGCAAATGTTTCACACGCTCTTGCAGTGTTTTTGTGCCTCCTGGTTTCTAAGACTATTTTTATATCTCTAAATGTTTGGTCCCATACATGCACCCGCCAGGCCCAACGAGCTGACAGAATTTATTGTTTCGGCGGTTTCAGAGTATTTTGCTTTAAAGACGTTTTGTTTTGTTCACTCCATCTCTGCTATCCTTACATTGTAGCTAGAACTTAGAGTCACAGTATTTCATGTTAAAGGGCTTTACAGGTCAAACATTACATTCAGATCAGAGGGGGGAACTACAGAACCATGCCTGTATTTTCAAACTTTTCCTAGTTTTTCCTTTTCCAAATAACTGCCTACCATGTGTTAGCAGTTGAATTACATTATGATGAAAGTTATTACTGAATGGTTGTGCCCAATGATGCCAACAATAAGCTGCCTACCCCAGTTTTATGACCTTCCTCGTTAAAGTCTCGGCACTATCATCAGACTTCAAATTAAATAAATCAATAAATAATTTAAGAGTCACGCGCGTGATCTATGATAAGGTTTGAGTGCCTTCTACTGATTCATAAATATAACATGTATCCATATATGTATGCATATGGATTAATGTATTAAACTGTATTATGAAAAATGATGCATACATTTGGAGACATGAATATGATATCTAGTCCATTTAAATTGAACATTTTCTTAAGTTAATCCAAAAACACGATATAGACGTGAACTAATAACCAACCATTCCTGTATTTTAATGAACTCTTAACATCTTTCTATTGTTGAAATGGTCAAATGCGTTCATCTGTAAACTCTAAATGTGCTCTCTTTGTGTTTCTCTCTGTTGCCACAACCTCGTCTGAGGCATCAGCCTCAGTGTCTTAAATGTGTTAAACCAATCTGTAATCAACAAGTGAGAAAGGGTTAAAGAAAAGTGTTTTTAGGTCTGCAGAGTATCCCTCTCCTCCCACTCTCTGCCCTGAAAAACATTTAGTCAGTTATCGTCTTCATGCTATTATAGCCCACTGTTCTGCTCTTATTATTATTGTCCTCGGCTGCCAAGGGTGTATAATATCGGAAAAGTCTCATTATTCTCTGGCTGCACATTGAGCAATTACAAATACAATGCATTGGTTCGTGCTGTCTAGCTCCACACACCTACCCCCTCAACCAATTACTTTTTATTATAGAGCTGGTGTTGGGGTTATTTTTCAAATGAGAAACATACTCAGTAGACCGACATGGCCTCTAGTGTGCGTTTGTGTGTGTGGTGATAGGGGTTTATAGCCCACAGCTTCCTCTCTTCAGTTTGAAGAACAGTTAGAATGCATTGGTGGAATGCAAAGATGTCTGTGTTGGACGACAGGTATTTTCTCTTTCTCCTCTTTACCATTATGTCACCAATTTCCATATCAAGCTCTATTGATGCCAACCAAAGGCCGGGGTTGCGTTCCGATAATCCAAAAATCAGCTCCTAAATTCTAACCCTATCTCCTATTCCTTGACCTCTGAGTGAAACGTCACGGGGTTAAGGGATAGTGGATAGGAGAATTCAAAAGGACTTAGGAGAAGAGACTGCGGTACTTTAGAGAATCCGAATGCACATTCACTATCCGACGTGTTTATGATGCGCCAGCGGACGTCATGAATGTTCGTCTGCTGCTGTGGGGAAACTATGGAAACTACAGTTTTCTATACAGCGGACTACAACATGGATGTTAATAAGAACGAGGGACTCATCTAGAGACTCTGCACCGTGCTCTGATGCTGTTGCTTTATGAACGTGGACAACAGAGAAACATATTCTTCATGACCAAAGTTGGAATTGAAATAAAAAATTAAAGTGAAACTCTCCCTCTGGTCCACATTAATACAAATGATCCCAATACGTATGATTGTATGAACTATGAAAATATCTTAAAATCAATACAAATGTATTTATTATAAACGTTAGTCCTTAACATCTATCACTGTGTATATCACCATTCAAACATCTTTTAAAAGTTGAACAAACCCCACACAGCTCAGTAAAGACTGAGATGTTGACTTTTTGATAATTTCAGTAAAAACTAACGTTCATATATATATTCATATACGTTTTAAAATGCTTAATAAGCACCGTAACTTTCATGATATAATTTCTCGGTCATAATTGGTTGTTTCCGTGAACAGCCGACTGTTGAGTGACGGCAAATGTTGCGGCTGCAATGCATTGTGGGGCAGCATTTTCTCCTCTCCTTTCGGTAAGGGAGGTCCAGTGGTTCCTAAGCTAAAGGAGGTTATAAAGGACATTTGAAACCTCCTTTCCTATCATCTAGAGAATTGGAACGGCACTTATCATGGCTGACACTGAGGGACTTCCGGGTCATTTCACTTGGTTAGGAAGGTTCCTAAGCTAAATGGACTATTGGAACGCAACCCCGGCATTTAAAGGATACACAAGCACATGACTGCATGCCCCCTTCTACATATAACCTGGGGGATATATCCACGGAGGTCAATCAAATGCAATCAGACCATGAAGAGTAATACAACATTTTTCAAAATACACCAAAGCTGCTCTTTTATCTTCCATGTCTAAGTCAGCTGACCTTACGGTTATCGCCAATTACAGCCCAAAGGCTTTCTGCTCATTAAAAGATTCAATGATCATTTACTGTTATTTTACAAAACTGGGTTGAATAATAAAAATGCAGATGTACTCCATTTATGCTACAAAAGAAACGATTGCTTCACTGATTCTTCTCCGAGCTACTGTTGCAGCTGCTAACTGTGGATACAGTTTGGAGCGTTACAACCCCCTACATGTGTGTTCAGACACTGCGTAAACCTCAACCCTGTGAAACGAAAACAATCATCAACGCTGCTGCTCTATGTGCCTTTTTATGGGATTCCTCTAACCTGCCGTTTCCTCCCTTTGCAGTGTTCCAACCTGTCCACAGACTGTTTTGCATACAAAGCAAAATTCCTATATTCTACCTCATGTGTATCAAGGTTCAAGGTTCTTTATTTGTCATACGAACATAGCTACAGAGTAGTTATGTCGATGAAAATCTTAGGTCACAGGCTTCTCCAACAGTGCAACACAATAATACAGAAACACAGAAAAATATAGTGCAAGTAAATATTAAAAAGTAAATACAAAAAGAAAAATAGTTTAAAAAAAGTGAAGTAGTGAAATCAGAGTCTCTATGCAAGCTTTTGGAATGATATATTAGATAAATAATTAGTAAGTAGCAGATGAATGTTATGGATGTTGTTTCAACAGTTCAGGTGTTCAATGTACAACCCCGAGCCTGTTTTTCAGGTCTCAGCCTCGAAAATGACAGTTCCAGAACAAATGACCATAACTACACTTCTAAAAGGGGAAAATTGATAATCTTTTTCCTCAAAGTAATGATAAACTTGTAAGTTGGATGTAGAAAAGTCAGAATCAATATAGATGTTTTTTATTTTAAAGACAATTCAGATTGAACATAGTAAAAAAACTGTAAATCATAGTGTCCGTCCAAATATTATTTTTTACTTATTGTGAAACCTACCCTTGGTATGGTAGACTAAAAGCTTTAGGAATCCAAAGTACAACATATAATAAGTACCCTGTATCAAGATTGATGCAAAACAAGTGAAATTTGACCTTTTTTAGAGAGGTTTAGCAAAAAAAACTCCACCTCTGGGGTGATTTGGGTAGAAATGGGCATTTTTGCCATTTCTCTGGAACCCATTGTTCGATTTTGGTGATTGACATCTCTTTTTAACCGTTAGAGCCAATATAATCGAGGGGGAATTTCCACAGACACACCACATGTTAACAAAAAGAAGTGGGGGCTTCGCGCATGCAGTTTTTCCCAGAGCGAACCTCTCTCGCGCTCTGACATCTGAAAATGGAAAAGTAGGTTTATTGCTTATGGATGATCAGAAATCATTTCAAAGTGACACAGACACATTGGACTAACCTATGGATTAACCTTCAGCAGAGTTTTTATCGTTTTAATGCCATTGAAGACAACTTTTGATCAGACAACAACGAAGGTAAGAGATATTGCCGTTGTTGCTACCTAGCGCCATGTGTTGTGATGTCTGTTTTTGTTTATAAAGTCGCGGGTTCTTATCATGGAGTGATGATGTAGGTACCTATTGATTTTGTGTCTTCTCACGTTGCTAGTCGATATGTTGGATGTGCAGCTACGATAACTAAAACAGGTGTTATGAGTGAGTTTCTGTGCAACCGCAGTTAGCATTTTTTCGCTCGTGGCCAATTCAGAGGCTCAGCGTTAGCTTTGTGTTTTTTTTTGCAAATAATAAATACATTGATCAGTTAGCTGAGTTTCTTCCCGTTACATGGATATAAAACATTCATAGTTTATTAAATATTAAGAAGCCCTCAGACACTGTTGCTTGCAGATGATGCGTTTCGCCCGGGATGGGATTCAACAGGTTAACAGTCTTATTGCCTGTGGGATGAAACTGTCTCTGAATCTGGTGGTTTTAGTCCGGATGCTGCGGTAACGCCTGCCAGACGGCAGCAGACAGAACAGTTTGTGGCTGTGGTGATGGGGTCTTTTATAATCATGAGGGCTTTCTTCCTGAGCCGCTGGGAGTATAGGTCCTCCATGGGTGGCAGCTCCGTCCTGGTGATGTTCTGTGACGTTTTCACCACCCTCTGTAAAGCTTTACGATTGAGGGCGGTGCAGCTGCCGTACCAGGCCGTGATGCAGCCAGTCAGGATACTCTCTATGGTGCACCCAGGGCCGCCCAGGCTGATTGACATCTCTTTCTAACCGTCAGAGCCAATGGAATCGAGGGGAACTCCCACATACTCCTCATTTGGTAATGTGTGTGTGTGAGACTGACGCAACCGGAAGCTGCAATAACTCTGGTGGCTACCATTAGCAGCTAACTTGTACCCTCCGATTTTTACATACAAATGGAATTATGGATTATAAATAATTATTTCAGTTCCACAGAAACATTATCAACCTATGGATTAACCGATTCAGCCGCGTTTTTTCTCGTTTTAATGCCATTGAACAAGTCTTTTGATCAGATTGACATACGGTGAGACGATCTCCCGTAAAAGCTCCGTAAAGGTACGTGTTGTGATGTCTGAGTTTGCTTCCCCTGTCGCGAGTTCGGATCACTTTGTGATGATACTATACCTAAATAATCTGTGGAACCTCAGTTTTAATCGGATATCTTGTATGTGCAGCTACGATAAGTAATAAGGGTATCTTTTATCTTGAGTTCTGTGCCAAAGTGCGTAATCATTTTTCGCTCAGGGGTCATTTAGATACTTCTTATGAGACTTGTGTTTTGTTTTGGTAAAAATGGTTTATATCGTCAGTTAGCTGAGATTCTTCCCGTTAATCTGGTATAACACATTAATAGGTTCTTAAATATTAAGATGCCCTGAGACAGTGTCGTGAAAAAAAGAAAAAAAAGCCCCCGCCGAGGGGGGCTTTGGGGCTTAACTAAATCAGACTTTAGTTACACCTGAGTAAAATGCATTGAAGGTGATTGTCAAGTGCCAACAATCAGGCGAGATAGTTGGTGCTTGAGAAGACAAAAAATGTATCTGCAGTAGGGATCTGCATCTCCATCACTAAGGCCGATGCGATGCGCATCTCGATACGTTACCACGATACGATACATTAACGATACATTTGAAACACCAGGCGATGAGATACGATACGATTCACCCCTGTTGCGATACAGTTCGATACGATTTGATTCAACATTATGCGATTCGGTGCGATACGATGCGATTCAACACTATGAAAAAATAATGATACTTCAATATGGTATGACAGAGGATTTTTGTTTTATTCCTTATATGCAAAAAAGTGCTTTACATATTTGGTACTGCACATCCCATCATGCCGTTTATGTTTTTACCATTAAAAGCTCTCCAGAGTACAGTACAATGTTATAACACCTCACAGTTAAACAATGTAAGGATGCATTGCTCATGATTAACAATGTGCAAATAACAGCTACCATAGTTCAATGCCCATACAGCTGCCAGCCTGATGTGCTTAACACTCATTCATCGGCTGACTCACCAGTGAGCAGAACGCAGTGGGTTCTATAGGAACAATAAAGAATACAAATAACCTTTCACAAACAGGTATTTCATAACGGCTTACAGCGAGGAAGACAGAACACCTCACTGAGTGATTTAACTCATAGTCTAACTTTCAGGTTTCTCTTTTCAGCCGCAGACCCCATGTCGCCTCTGTATGTGCGTCGCTAAGTTCCTCGTACTACTTGTGTACTTTAAAGTGGCTCGGCATCGTTAACAATTTGCGAGCGATTTTTCAAGTTGACCGTCTGTAGTATATAGTGCCGCGCACATATACCATCAGGACGTTACTGATGGGGTGCGGCTGCGGAGTGATACTGTGTGTATGCAAGCCCGCATCTAGGACGGATCTATGTATCATAGCTGTAGACCTGTTAATTAATAAAGATACCTCATACACAGGTCTACGGATACCTTATTACTCTCCATGACCAACTCCATGTCAACTATATAGCATAAAGGATTATTACACCGTCTTTCTTGAATAATCCAAGTGTTGCCAAACGTTTGATTTGTAGGTATTTTTCGGTGCGCTGTGTTTCTCTTTCTCCTCAACTTCCGTGTGTGTTGATAACTGAGACTCTCGGCCTCCGTAGTGACGAAGCAAATATCAAAGATCGTCTCTGCTGAGCGTTGACAAGATGAGGCGATTTTATATGAATGAATCGTTTTTTTACCGATGCAAAGACGCTACGCAATCGATGCATCGCGAGTTCAACCCGGTTCAACCCAAACTGTAGCCGATGTGCACGCTTTCAACCGGTGCACTCGCATCTTGAACGTTTATGCCGGTGCACCGATGCGAATCGGTGAATCTTAACATCTCTAATCTGCAGATCCCTATAAAGCATATTCATTGCTCGTTATTCTCTAATCGTTCATCAAAAACTGTATATAATGGCTATTTTGCACATCCCTTTCAAGATTTCCAAAGTACGGTGTTGTTATGCAATGATGACAAACTTGGGTCATAGGTTCCTCAACGCAGTGCTTCCCTGAGCGTCAAATACCGCCGCCGATGGGAATACATTGTAATCAGTTTAAAGCTCTTTGCGTCCGTTTACGAAACTGAAGGAGACTCGGCGCGTAACAACTGCAAGCCATGGGACCCTGACCAAGCGTCGCTCCTGGAGGTTCAGGGAGTGAGTGTGTGTTGGAAAAGAAGACACAGTTGATTGTATTTGGTTAAATGAAAAAATTGTAATCAATAACAATAAGGGTATCGTGCGATTTGAGACACTACCAAGTTTAAATTCACAAATCGTGCAAGTGTTCACAGTGGAAGACATGGCAGTGTAGTGAGGGAGTATTGTGATCCAAACCTAAAAAACATGAATTTGTTTTACAGCATTTGGTTAATGGACCATTGTGTCATACATTAACTGGCCCATCTGGACATGGATCTTACAGAAAACCTAATGGATGGGAATATCAAAACGTAATTGAAAACCCGTGGTAATATATACAGTAATTGAGAGGTTTGTTGGGATTTTGTTGTTAATACAAACTTCCAAAAAGATAACATTCCTGAGGTAGAGATATAAGCTCATCAATAATTTGTCCATGACCTGAGGCAAGTCTTAAGGAACTCTCATTAAACAGAACAGAAAGCACTGGTGCTAATGTGTGTCATTGAATTGACCCTGGTATCTAAGATCAGTAAATGAACCCACCAAAAACTGAGTTCTGGTGTGAACAGCATGTTTTGTTAGGACTGAATAGGCTACATGTATTTGACTTTATTATTAATAGGCCACTTTCCGCTTCCTTCGCTCTACAGCCTTTGGATATGTATATTTGGTTCAAAGTAATATATGCACATGTTAAGATAGATATAGACGGATAGAAGCTCTTTACCTTTTTCCCAAATGTTGAGGTTATTTTGTTACTGCATTCCAAAGAGGTAAATAACTACACAACACATATATACATAGATAGAACATATAATTGGAGGATGAAACCCTCTTTAATTGTTACACATACATGCACACAGCACACACAGTGAAATGTGTTCTCTGCATTTAACGCATCCTATTACTAGGCTTCTTCTCAACTGTAGCACTGTATTTCTATAGAATAAACAATATAAAGTATAAATAAATAATGAAGAATACACTGTTATCTACCAAACTAATACAACTGAAATATAAACATAGGATAGACACAGAATACATACACGGCCGAACAAAATACACTGCCTGTCCCAAAAAAAGTTGCACACGAGTGTCGTGGTAAGCGTAAAGTAATACAGACGGTTTAGAGCATGGTGGTTACGTTATTCAGGCTTGTACTTTCCATGTCATTTCGTAGTAGCATGACCAGTCGTGTCCACATCCGGTCTCCTACATCCTGTTAGCTCTATCACAATAAAAGCATAACAGCTAACACCACATCTCCCTCTCTTAAGAAAACAGAACAGACTGTCACATTTATATACTATGACTGCAAAATCAGCTGATAAACTGAAAACTCTGCAAGAACCTCAGAACATGTCATCACACTTCTTTCTGCACAATCACATAGCTATTTACTCAAAAATAGAACATTGCACTCTTAAGGCTTCTCATGAAAAATAACAAAAACAACCACTGAGTCAGGCAATACCTTTGTGAGCATAAGTGATCTAAACATCAAAACACAAAAGTATTCAACATTCTTCGTCTTTTTTTTCACATTCATTTGTCCCCCCCTCCAGTTCACAAGTCCAGTCTGTGAGGTTTTACCACCACTCTGCCATACCTAGTGGTAGGGCCGTGTGTGTGTGTGTGTACGGACAGGTGTGTGCCCCTTGGGAGTCTGTGTTGGTGACTCAGGGCGTTCTGGAGAACCCAGTGTAGGCTCACCTGGTTGGGGTGGTGTGCTGGGTGTTGGAGTGTGAGGTGTGTGTGGTACAGTCTCTGGAAAAGGGACAAGATGGTGTCTGTTCCGCCTGATGGTGCCTGAAGGCCCGTCCACTATGTAGGAACGTGGAGCTGAGTGCGACGAAACCACTGTGCCTTGAGACTTTGTATCTGTAATCCACACTGGCTGACCTGGTGTGAGCTGGCTTAGATCTCCTTCACCCTCCTCTCCCTTTCTTTAGCTGCCACAACAGTGCTGTCTGGAAGCTCTGGGGTGAGTAGAGAGGGATGCTGGGGCACTGGAGTGCGCAGTCTCCTGCCCATGAGGAGCTGGGCAGGACTGTAGCCATTCGCAAGTGGTGTAGCTCTATAGGCCAACAGAGCCAGATACGGATCCTTAGCTTTCTTTACCAGCTGTTTCACAGTCTGAACGTTCCGCCTCCCCGTTACTCTGAGCGAACCTAGGGCTACTAGTGACATGTTTGAACCCGTAGGCTACTGCAAAGTCCTTGAACTGTTGACTGGAGTACTGGGGGCCATTGTCACTAAAAAAAATCTCTGGGACCCCATGTCTAGAGAATATTGATTTGAGATGCACAATAACATCCTGAGATCGTGTGGGAGTTAGTTTGGCAATCTCTACATACCTAGAGTAGTAGTCCACTACTAGTAGGTAGTTATCATGGTTGAGTGTGAATAAATCAGAACCTACTTTTTGCCATGGTCTCTCTGGGAGCTCACTGGACATTAATGGCTCCATAGGATTGCCACGCTCTTTGATGCATGTTTTGCAATTTCTCACCACCTCGTTTAGTTGGCCGCTCAAGCCAGGCCACCATACCGTCTCTCTGGCCCGCTCTCTGCACCTGGTCATCCCCTGATGTCCCTCGTGTAGTGCATCGAGGACAGTGATGCGCATCGCTGTGGGAATGACTAGTCTGGAGCCCATGAGCAGGAGTCCATTATGTACAGTAAGTACAGCTCTATCAGGCCAGTTAGCTTTAACTGGACCTGTGAGCTGGCTGCGGTCAGGCCATCCTCTCTGACAGTGTGACATGACCTCCGAGCAAACACTGTCTTCCTGCAGTCGCTCTCTCAGTTGTGCCATGTATGTTGAGCTGGCGGGCATGTTATTGATGATTTCATCCACATAGATGTTTGTGTCTTCCATTAAGTCGTTGTCTGTCAGTTTTGAACTTGAGTTTTGACTGACAGGTGAGCGTGAGAGAGTGTCGGCTGTAAACAGCTCTTTGCCAGGTGTGTGTGAGATTGTGTAACTGTACCTCATGAGTCTGAGTCGAAACCGCTGGATCCTGGGAGGAAGCTCAGTTAGTGCCTGGTGACCTAGCAGGCTGACAAGTGGCTTGTGGTCAGTTTCCATGGCAAAATGTCTCCCAATTAGGAAGTCTCTAAAACGCTCGCACCCCCATGTCAATCCTAGCGCCTCCTTCTCCACCTGGGCGTACCTCTGTTCTGTCTCTGTCATAGAGCGCGATGCGTACGCGACTGGTTTCCACTGCTCTCCCTCCTTCTGTAGGAGGACCGCACCCAGTCCGTAGGAAGAGGCATCCGCAGACAGTTTCAGCTCTTTGTTGGGGTCGTAAAGTGTTGGCACTGGAGGTGATGCGAGATCATTTTTCAGCTGGTCAAACGCTTTCTGTTGTGCACAGCCCCAGACCCACTGATACTTCTTTGAGAGAAGGTCTCTCAGCGGCTTGTCCTTTTCGGCTAGACCTGGAATGTATTTTCCCAGCTGGTTTAACATTCCCAGGAAACTGCGAACCTCTCCTGTGTTGGACGGCTCTCTCATGGACATGACAGCCTTTACCTTGCCTGGGTCTGGCTGCACGCCGTCAGCTGACAGAATATGACCTAGGAACTTGACTTCACGTTTGCTTAGCTCACACTTCTCCATGTTTAGTGTGACCCCGGCGTCTTGGAGCTTGTTGAGGACAGTGTGTAGTCTGATGTCGTGCTGCTGTTGATCTCTCCCCCAGGTGAGGGCATCATCCATGTGACATACAACCCCCTGCAGCCCGTCGATAATCATTGACATGCACCGCTAAAAATGTTCTGGGGCTGACGCTATGCCGAAGGGCAGTCTGTTAAAGTACAAGCGCCCAAAGGGAGTTATGAACGTTGTGTACAGTGACGACTCGGGGGACAATGGAATCTGCCCAAATCCTCTGTTGGCATCTAACTTGCTGAAGATCTGGGCTCCTGCCAGAGATCCAAGTGTCTGCTCAACTGAAGGCATTATGTATTTCTCTCTGCGAACTGCTTCGTTGAGGCGGGTGAGGTCGACGCAGATGCGCACTGAGCCGGTCTTTGTAGGCACCGGAACCATGCCCGAACACCAGTCGGTCGGCTCTTCTACTCTGGAGATGACCCCAAGGTCCTCCATTTTTTTGAGCTCCTCTTTCACTTTGTCGAGTAGAGGGATGGGGACCCGTCTGGGTGTGGCCAGGGCATAGGGAATAGCGTCTGGCCTGAGTTTAATAGTGTATGGCTGCTGCATCATACCTAAACCCTGACACAACGTTGGGTAGGACTCTTCCATCTCTGACTTCTCTATGCTGTCTGCTCTGTAGACTAGTTTAAGCTTGACACTTGCTGGTCTGCTTAACAAGGCTACGTTTAAGTCATTGATAACGTAAACATCCTCCGGTATCACCTGCTCTCCTTTGCATAGTGACTCTCTGTATCTATAGAAGCATGCCCTCTCATATCACATTCTTTCTCGGCACAAAGTACGTTTCAAGTGTGGCTTTTACCGAAGTGTACTGCTGTCTCTGTGCGTCAGATAAATCATGACTCCGTAGGATGTCGTCTGCTTCATCCCCCATGCAGTAGATCAGCGTGTTCACCTGGTTAGCTTCTGTGCTAAGATGGAGGTTGCTGGCCAGTCTGAATATCTCAAACCTGCGTATCCATCGCTCCCAGTCCTGAGGCTTTGCAAAGTCGAATGCTTCAGGTGGTTGGATGGTGAACGTAGCGCTCGGAGCAGCGTTAGCATTAGCCTGTAGCTGAGGAGGTTGTGGAGGCTGTGCAGCCGGTGCGGCTGCAGCTCCGTCGTCGTCTAACATCTCGCCGCTTGCAGACGTTAACTTTCCACAACTCTCTTTCCAACTTCAACCTAGCTCTTTACCGCTGCCACAGAACGTGTTCTGACACCATGTCGTGGTAAGCGTAAAGTAATACAGACGGTTTAGAGCATGGTGGTTACTTTATTCAGGCTTGTACTTTCCATGTCATTTCGTAGTAGCATGACCAGTCGTGTCCACATCCGGTCTCATACTTCCTGTTAGCTCTATCACAATAGAAGCATAACAGCTAACACCACAACTAGTATTTCATTGGACTGCCTTTAGCTTAGAGTACCCATTCGCCGTGGCATCATTTCGGTAAAGCTTCTGCAAAGTCACAACATTTATTTCCGTCCAGAGTTGCAATTTTCCGCGAGGATATTGTATTTATGATGGGAGAGTCGCACCGCTGCGCAAAGTCTTCTCCAGCACATCCCACAGATCCTCAATGAGGCTGAGGTCTCATTGCATTTCAAACCTTTATTTATACAGATAAATCCCATTGAGATCATTGATCTCTTTTTCAAGGGAGACCTGCTCAAGTAGTTCCACATGAAACATAAATAGAACAACAAAAGGACAAAAGGTCTGGACTCTGTGGGGGCCAATCGATGTGTGGAAAGGATGTCTCGTGCTCCCTGAACCACTCATTCACAATGTGAGCCCGATGGATCCTGCCATTGGCATCTTGGAATATAGATTTATAGAAAAATCCATTGATGGAAAGACCTGTGCATTCAGTATGTTCAGGTAGTCAGCTGACCTAATTCTTTGGGAACATAACTGAACCTAGACCTGACCAACTACAGCAGGGGTGCCCAACCCTTTTTGAACCGAGAGCTACTTTTAAAGTTGCCAGTCTGCCGAGATCTACCAGTCCAAATAGAGGCGTAGCCATAGCTGGCAGCCTACTGCCAGGTAAATACACACTTCTACTTGTATAAAACTGACCTTTGTACCATGAATACTTCATAAAATACTGCAGATCCTTTATCTTATCTCTTTCTAATCTACACACATACAAGTATTTAACTGAAGTTACACAACAGTGTTGTTGATACAGAGTTGGAGTTTATCCACACGTCACATACTACAGTGGGTAATGTTTTCAAGTAACATTGAACAGTGCTGCCACATATGATACAGGAAAAAAGAAAATACTCTGAACCCTTTCTTTGACATTATATAAAAATAGTGTTGCTACAAAAGTATAACTTAGGCCTACTAATAAGACAACTCAGATCTGAAGCTACACAGGAATCTGCTGCCAACGTGCAATAAAAAAAGACAAAATTAATAGAATCAAACCCTTTTTTTGTTGCATTTTCGTAGATTATAAAAATAAATGCCTTTTAAAATAGGATGCAAGCAACACTAGTTTCTTAACCTGAATTGATAATAGACTATAATCAATTTAAACAGAACAGATCTGAATGTTTGCATTCTTATACCATTTTGTACAATAATGAATAAGTTCAAACAAACTAAAACTTACAGCTGATTAATAACGGTATCTAACTTGAGTTTTTATTATATCAAAAACCTGTTGAAATGCTTCTGTTATTTTTACTGTCCCCCAACAAGCGTGTCGCAGCCTCCAGGAAAGCTTCTTTCACAACTTCGCCATCTTTGAAAGACTTCATGTGTTTCGCAAGAACGTGACTGACACGATAAGATGCTATGGTAGCAGCCTTGCTCTTGTTGTGGGCCTGGTGAAAATGGACTGCTGTGCATTTAGCTGTCCTCTCAGGCCCCTCCCCTTTTTGGAGCGTAGGGCAGAATTAGGAGGGAATTCCGTCTGGTAGCATTTGTGCACTGTTTTGAAATGCCGCTCCTAAAATACCCTTCTTCGATAAAGCCACGCTCGCATTGCAGACGAGACAGATGGACTTTGAATTGGAATAGATACAAAAATGATCACCCTCCCACTCGGAGTGAAAATTATATATTTTGGGCTTTTTTGCTTCTGCCATAATTGCGGTCTTGTGTGTGTGCGGACTGTCACTCCTGTTGACACGGACAACGTCAGCGAAATACTGCCCAATGCCCACCAGTCACGCCCCGACACATGGGGTCTCGCCGGCCAATCACAAAGCTTTGATGCGTTCAAGTGCATTATTCTGGACAGGAAGATTATGTTACAGGACATTGACGATACAACCGAATGTTGTTGTTCTATTTTTAGACACATCTCGCGATCGACTGGGAATCTCCCCGCGATCAACCGGTCGATCGTGGGCACCCCTGAACTAACCCCAGATCATAACCTCACAGTCTTCTACGGTAGGCACAAGGCATGATGGGTGCCTCCCTTCATCCGCCTCTCTTCTTGTTCATGATGGTTCACCATTATCCTTCCAGGTTTTAATAATGCGTTGGACGGTTCTTATCATGATTTTAGTACTTTCAGCAATCTCCTCAGTTGTGTTCTTTGCTTAGTGCAGCCCAATAGTTCGACCCCTCTGAAACTGATTAACATCCTTCCACGACCACAGGATATGTTTTCCGACATGGTTGTTTAAGAAATGAGAAGCTCCTCACCGCATCAGCTAGAGTTAAATTACTTGTTGCCAGCTGAAACATATTAATCACTGCAACCAATTTGCTTAGTTAAATCCAGGTGGTTAGTTTTTTTTTGGAAGGGCAGTGTATCTACCCAACACAGAAGGGTTTACATTTTGTAATACCAATATTTATTACACACATAATTTGTTACCAATGTGCATCTAATAAACCTATGACCGTGTGTCTGTCACAAGGTTAAGAGTCGGTTCTGTAACCAAGAAGCGCCTGACTCCTCAGCCTCGGCATATTATTGATCCCCGTTTAACCCTTGTTCCACACCCCGGCCTCTCACCGTTTACCCCAACTCTTAAACCATATTCAGTTCTCCCTCCCCGACAAACAATGAGCGTGACCTGACCTCCCACCAAACACTGTTCATATTTGGTCAGATGGTTTGGTTTTTATTTATTAAAAGTCAAATTGCTGAATTATTCAAATGTTCCCACGTTAATGATTGCTCTATCTCCCTTATCTCCATTCCTGTCCTCACTATCCTACATTTTATTTTCCTCTCAGACCCACAGCTGCACATGTTCTGTTCCCCTTGGTCTACGGAGCAGCTCATACGTGATGCAGTTTGATCAGTGTGGTGCATGGAGGTCTTAGAGCGGCTGCAGCTCCGCCTATCAATATACCTTTTCTATTTTTTGTACACACACACACACACACACACACACACACACACACACACACACACACACACACACACACACACACACACACACACACACACACACACACACACACACACACACACACACACACACACACACACACACACACACACACACACACACACACACACACACACACACACACACACACACACACACACACACACACACACACACACACACACACACACACACTGCTGCTGGAAGGAGGAAAGACGCTAATAGTGGCTGACGGAGAGCAGAGGCAGACTGTGAAGTAGAGTCAGCTTCTCCATATTCTCCATTGCTGCCCGCTAACTACCATTTCCTTTACTCATTTATATATTTGCAATACTGTGTGGTAGCTATTATATTACTGTACAAATTGAAATCATTGAAAAACTGCAATTCACTTAAACACCTGTCTGAGGTTTCTTTCTGATGTCGCAGTCACATGTTTAACTATGATGTAATAAATACTGTATACCAAGGCTGAAACGATAACTTTTCATCCAGTCACCAGTGAGGGGAGCTCCATAGCAATATGTAGATGTCTGTGAAACTGACCATGTCTACATGCTTCAGACAGTCAGATCTGTTGGGAATGGTCATGTCCTCGGCTTAATTTCTTCCAGTGCCACCATCAGGCTGTCCTCTCTACACCTGCATACTGACTGTGTCTTTGTTTGCATTTCTTTATTAAATGTATCTCATCATATGTTTACATCAGGGTTCCATGTTTATAGCCCTTTTAGGATTACATATATTGCAAATCTCTCTCTATCCACTTTCACCCGACATTAAACATGATGTCATTTCGCACTCCCACCAGTGACCTTTGCTG
The DNA here is from genome assembly GCF_902827115.2 of Pseudochaenichthys georgianus. NCBI lineage: Eukaryota > Metazoa > Chordata > Actinopteri > Perciformes > Channichthyidae > Pseudochaenichthys > Pseudochaenichthys georgianus. The sequence continues at coordinate 5,136,196 of NC_047515.1, forward strand.
TGTTGGGAATGACAAAGCAATTAGAGCAATCAGCCACATTCATTAAAGGCAAAGACCAATCTACTTTTGTTAAGCTGAACCTGTAATAAAAAATATTTCCCTGCAGGGTAGGAAATGGAGTCATACCCTAGAACTACAGTATGTGTGCTTTCTCTGAATTGTGCCCACTGCAGTTCACTGATCTCAGATTTAGAATTAAAGTCAGGTATTGATTCAGGACCCACACAGGTTTTTTTTAACATACTGAACTCACTTTCCCTCAATCTCCTTCGGCTTTTAAAAGTAAAGTTAGTGGGGAAAGTTGGTGTATCGAGGCATGAATGCTAGAACACAGCCCAGCATGCGTTGGCATGTTCTGCTGCTGTTTAAGGGAATGTCTGGCAGCACAATTGAAAAACAAATGATTGTGTGTCCAGCATATAAATACTAGCAGGCCCTCGGGGGGAGGCTTATAGTGAGGCAGAGTACAAATATTGAATAGAACATAGGCCTAACGTTGCCAGGAAAAACTGATAAGTCTTTAGGAAAACTTAACAGGAAAATCACTTCACTTACAGTAAAGGTATACAAACACTTAAAGGGGACTGAAGGGAGTCCATTGTGTTTTTTGTTTTCAAGAAATGGCGACATATTGTATTTCATGTTTTGCATAAGAAGAATAAACCGTAGTGCTGGGCAACAATTACAATATTTAATCGTCATTGATTGTTGAGATTGATTGCATTGTTATGCACACAATTCAATAATGAATTCAAAAGTAATGCTCATGAGCAAAAGTGCATTTTAACAGTAGTATTCCTTTACACAGCAGCAGTTCAAATATGTATTGTAATTCTCAACTTAAACATTAATTAATGTAATCAAATCAAAGCTATTGATTTGATCATTAATGTTTTATTTAGTTGGTTATGGAAGAACAAGTTACCCTCAGAGTCCAGTGATAAGAAAATGCAACTTTGCAGTGGTTATAAATAGCTCTGGTTCTATCAACTCCGGCGTCAGGAAGAGATTTAAAATGTCCATGTCAAAGTTTGGTGACTTTCTCCATGTGTCTGTCCCTGCCACTTCTTTTCTGTTTCAGTTCATATGAGCACTGCAGCCGCCTTAGGCCCGCCCAAAATGCTCTTACTCATCCTAAGCCAATGCTGATCAACATCCCACCCCTCCTGTGACCCATAGTTTGTCTGTATGTGTATTTAGAGCCAGTAAGCAGACTTTCAAAATAATAATAAAAACAAAATGCGCGATAAAATAATTGTTGGCGTTAACCAGTCTATGGCGATAACTAAAGCATGCGTTAACACGACAATAACGCGTTTACATATATATATATATACAAATACATATATATAATGTTGCATTGTTGGAGGGGCTTGACACCATATCTACACTGTGCATATGACAAAAAAGCAGTTGAATCATGAACCTTATCATCGGCTGGGGTGGAGGGCAGCAAAGGATCATTGAGCCTTGGTGCTATGTCTATGGCAAGTCAACAGCCAGTGTGTGAGGACATTCTGCATTTTAACATTATTAAGGTGATTCAAATAAGCCCAGTGGGATGTCTGCCTCTTCCTGCAATGGAAACATCTTTTTTGTGTATTTAAGAATTGTGCAGAATTTATAAACAGAAAAAAGCAACAAACGTGTTTCAGGTTGCTGGGAAAAAACAACTGTCCCGCCTTCACTATTGTATCCAGTCCTGGCTGTAGCTGAGCCTTAGTAAACAGGTGACTGTTGACCGTGTTCCTGGTTCCAGTCTGCAAGCTCTCTTTAGTGGCCGGTATTTTTTCAAAAAGCATGCCTTAGCCCTTTGCTACTCCTGATCAGAATCTTATCAGTAGGCCGTGTCACATTTATATGTTGAGATTATACCATGAGCATCAGGCTGTAGCTGCCAAGTCTAACGTTCCGTCTGTGGAGCTGTCCGATGCAAATCTGGGTAGAAGTGTCTCTGCCTTGAATCTTAATAAGCTCCCTCTCCTGATGCACAACGTGCAGACACTGAGGAATAGATTTGTGTCTTTTAAGCCTATGTTTATTAATGGATCTTAATGCATGACTATCTTGCAACATGATATTGATGTATGTGACTCCCCAAATATTTATCATGGATATCGTGTTAATCTTCTTAAAAATAGGTTGAGTACATGTTAACGGGATTACTGAGTCAAATTCAAGCTTATTGTGTTCTCCCTATTTCTTGGTTGATAAGTCTGTGACGACCCCTCTACACCACGTGGGGTGCCGTCTGTTTGTGTGTGTGTGGTTTGTGGGTGTTCGCAGGTTCAGATGCTGATGAGCCGCACCTGTGGGCGGACACCTGATGAAGCGGGATAAATGAGGAGCCCAGCTGGTTGCGTCGCTCTCACTCCTCTGGGCACTTTCGGGGACGTGATGCTGATGTCCATTTAGTTTGTTGTGTTTAAACAAATAAACTATATTATTCTTACCTCTCGTCTGGCCTCCCTGCTTTATGTTACAGCCCACGAGCCGGGTTGTAACAAGTCTGATATTGGTTTTGTACCCATTCATTTTAAAGTTGATGTTACTGTTATCCATTGCCTAGGATAGAGGACAGTGTCGACATGTTTGGCATTTCAGACGTGGTCCGGTTGTCATTTGTGTTGCGCACACAGGAGGCAATATCCCTGTTTGCTATTTCATCTACACACCATAATCCATGATCCAGCCACACTTCACATCTTTACTATGTGACATGAAAATAGACATGGCGTAAAACAAGAGAAAATAATATGAAACCAGCACAAATGCAAAATCATTTCAGCTTTCTCGGCTACGATCTCTTATTATTGGATTTATTTGTGCTTCTGTCAGTGTGTGTGTGTGTGTGTGTGTGTGTGTGTGTGTGTGTGTGTGTGTGTGTGTGTGTGTGTGTGTGTGTGTGTGTGTGTGTGTGTGTGTGTGTGTGTGTGTGTGTGTGTGTGTGTGTGTGTGTGTGTGTGTATTCTGACAGAGGAAATGTACAAAATCTGCTCGGTGTGTGTAGTTGCTGTTTGTGATCTGTACTATTGAGGAGAAGCCGTTGCACCAGCAGGGATGGAGGCTCGCCCTCTGCTGCATACTGAACATGAATACTAATCTATGTTATGCATTTACTTTAGATTTGTCTCTGGGTTTGTATGGATTAGTTGGCATATGTTTATGTAGGCTAATCAAGTCCATACAACCTGTGGTCAACCATGGAATGGGTCAAGTATAGTTTTACATAATATTGGTAGATAAACATTTTACATTTCTTGAATGTTTTAGAAAGCTAGGGTTCGGGTTAGGGGGCTGTGCTGTGTATAATCAGCGAAAATAAAAGAGAGAAATTGAAAAAAATCAAAGCTTAAAACCATCTAATAACTGCAGTCTGTGTTTTCATGATTGGTGCCAATGTAGTAATGGAGTAAAAATACCAGGTTAACCTTTGAATTGTAGTGGAGTAGAATTACAAAGTAACAATGAGCTGTCATGTGGGTATATATTAATGCTATATATTGATGCATTATGGACACAAGCGATTTTCACCCATTTATTAATTATATGTTTTACATTTGATAACACCAATGTGTTTAATACTGGCAACTTCTAATTGTGGGGAAACGAAAACGTTCAGTCGAGACGTCCCATAGAACATTTTGCGAAACACAATAGTGTAGTGTGTAGTTCTGGAGGGGTGTTCGATTCCAGTTTTGGATAGTCTGGCGTGGTTTCGTTCCATTTCAAACAGCTGTTTGACGCTCGGCGTAACCTTGGCGCACTGCCACTCCAACATCCAATCCCAGAGTTTGAAGATTAATCACAGGGACTGTAGTCCTAAACGATAGCTGGGGATTATGGGTAGTGTAGTGTCTTCGGCCATCCTAAACTCAGAAATGTTGACAATCGCAATGATGCTCGAAATGTCCCTTATAGGCCTACGTCTGTTTCCGGTTATTTTTTTATTTTGAAATTCAGTTCCTGACGGACGCCAAAAAAGCCCGAGATTATGGAATTAAACCAATAAATAAAAGCAAGGATAATTGTGTGTTATTGGTGAGTAAATAACAGTGTGTTATTTTGAAAAGAATAACAAATTAGAAGGAAAAAATATTTAAAAATACAGATTTCAGTATCCTGAGGCTCTGAGCCCCATTTATTTCCCTCACAGACGGCAACAGAAGTCCGAAATTATACGATTTAAAATAAAAGCAATAATTGTGGCTTGATATTGAGTAAGAACATGTTTTTATGAATCACACAGCTTCCGGTCTTCCACGACCCGACCGGAGAAAAAGGCGTGCTGCAGCCTGCAGGCACGAAACACGTTACCAGTAGAAATACATTACTTTTAAAATCGTGCTGTGCAACACGAATAAAAGGGGAAAATCGTGTTGGTGAACACGAATCAATAGATTACAAATCGTGTTGGTGAACACGAAATGCCATGAGACTGGGTTGTACATTGTCAAATGCTTTTATATAATTTTCATAAAATATTTTGATGTCAAATGAAGAGGTAGCATTTGATGAGGATTCCATAAAATGCTATACATAGTTGATGAAAGGAAATATTGTAGAGAAGTGATTTGCAAAGTTGTGGACAGATGTGCTGATAACGAATTAGCTGCCATTAGCCATTTAGCTAGGTGTCCTATTAGGTAACTAGGCCCTAGGTTAGCAGGAGCTAAGCCAGATAAGAAAACCACTTCGGTACTGTATTCCCCAACGTCAAAATAGCCTCTGTGAGTCTTGTAAATTGTGTTGTCTTCAATTGTCACTGGAGCTATGTTTTGTGTTTCTTGTAAAGACAGGAACAAATGGTGCTAAATATATAATCCAGTGACACAGCCAGTCGCTGGAGCGCAAACAAGAAGTCATCTTTACCTTAAAAAATGCAAAGTAGAAGAAAACAGTCAGTGACAGAATTGTCGATGTAAGTAAGTCATAAGCAATGAGTGGCTGTTAGTAACAATTATTTTACAACACCTAAGGAGCTTAGACCATACAACATTCAAGTCCATTATGTAAAAGAGCTATATATTAGGAATAGCTTGAATAGTTGCTTAAAGCACACGTTAAAAGATAAACAAACAAAAAAGACTTTTGTTTGAAATAACCACTGGAAGTAATGAATTATATTATTTAAATGTGTCATCTTTCATCTGAAAAACATTATAAATCAAATTGTGATCCGACCTCATCTTATGGCTTTGATAAAGATGGAATGTGATTATAATGGTTAAAAAGAGACTTGGTAGTGCCATGTAAATGCAGTGTTATATAACTGACACCAATCTGTGCTTGTGCTCATCTCTCCCACACTGTCTGGTGTCAAACTCTGTTCTCTCCGTCCTCCACAGAGAACTGCTGTGTGCTGTAGTGTTGCACGGTGTACCGATACTTGAAAGGTACCGCGATACCCTGCCGTTAAAAACGGTACGATTCCTCCGTTTCATTAGTATCGGTACTTTAAGAATGACGGGGAAAAGTACTCCCGTGAAAAAGTGCCGTTTTAATAAGAGCCGTGTGTGTTCAGCGCTCTGCTTCCACTCCCTGCACTGCAGCCGTGCCTGCAGTCCCGCTCCTCTCAAGCTGCAAGCACGTTCTAAGTCCCTCCCCTCTCTCGTGCACGCGGCCACGCGCTAGCTGCCAGAGCATGTGAGAAAACGAGAAGCATGGCTGCAAGTGGGAGTGCAACTGCCGCTGCGCCTTGGCTTGTTGACAAAAAAGATGCCAGAAGTCTGTGAACGGGCCGTTCAGGTGTTCAGAGCAGAGCTCCCTGTCGGAGCGGCAGAGCGTGATGTGCACTGAAAAGTTTTTCTGTCGCAATATTATCGTTGAGCAAACTTAACTAGCAAACTAGCATCACGATCTGCTAACGTTAGCTTTAGCCTTCGTTTTCTATTAGTTTTTTTCATAGGCTATAAACGGAGGTGGTATAAGTATATATCTTGTACTTGAGTAAAAGTAGAAGTACCAGAATGTAGGAACAATCCTGCAATCAAAATGTTCCTCAAATAAAAGTACAAAAGTATTATCATCAAAATATAGTTAAAGTAGCGACAGTACAAGTAGAAGCACCAGAGTGTAGGAATACTCTGTTACAGTAAAAGTACTGCATTCAAAATGTTCCTCAAGTAAAAGTATTAAAGTAGCGACAGTAAAAGTATTCATTGTGCAGATTGGTCCATTTCAGAATAATATATATTATATGTTTTATAATGATTGATCATGAAAGTGTTCTCAAAGCTGGTGAAGGTGCAGCTAGTCTGAAGTACTTTGTAGACTGCAGGGTAGCTGGTGGATTTACTCCAGGTGGAACTAAAGTCTGATTTAACACTTGGTTATATTTCACATCATTCATCCAGATCTGTAGAGTAACTAAAGGGGTTAAATACATGTAGTGGAGGAAAAGTACACCATGTACCTCTGAACTGTAGTGGAGTAGAAGTACAAAGTAGCAAAAGAAACATTGAAATACTTAAATAAAGTACAAGTATCTCAAAATTGTACCCAAGTAGTACTTGAGTTTATGAACTTAGTTACACCAGTGGCTATAAAGATAGAAAGACTAAGCCTTGCACAGAGGCATGAAAATACATTTTCAAAATGCTCATCAGTGCTGCCAAAATGTTAAACTCACTGCTACACAATTAAAAGAAATGCTTTTATATATATTTATATTAGATGTGACTCTTTGGCGTTTCTGTTCTTAGTAACACTGCTGCTTTAGTTGTTCTGACTGCTAAAATCATCTCTTATTCCTCATTTTAAAGCCGATATTCCGTGTTTCCCTTTTTTTAAGAAAAGTATCGAAAAAGAATCGGAATCGCAATTCTTGACTTGGTATCGAAACCAAAATGTTGGTATCGTGACAACACTAGTGTGCTGTACATAATTAACAGGCTTCTGAAAGTGGTGTGGCGCTTCATAGCACAAACAGAGACCGTAGAATGGCTTTACATAACTACTCAAATCTTTGTTTTTGATAAGGTGCTGCACAAGGTGAGTTTGCTTAATCAGCACCAACAATATTAAAAACATCATTGATTGTTTTTATTATAGCTTCATAATGGAATGGAATACAGACTAAACATGTCGTAGGATCACATAAAGCAGTGACACATTTCCAAGTGGATCGATGAAGGGATCTCTTCTCTTTTTATTGCAGACCTGTATCCACCCTGCATTCCAAGTAGGCCGAAATGCAATTATCTCTAAATCAGTTCTGGATCGTGTCATACGCAACAGAGATTTAAAATCGAGTCAATGTGACTTGGAATTGAGTGGTTCACACATGCTGTTTCCATCCTTACGCTGATAAAAAGAGAAACTCAGCAACTACAGACCAGGCGAAGCTAAAGCTAATGCTAGCAGCCTACATCTGACGCTGTCTGGGGTTCATACATCCAAAATAATGCTAGAATAAAAAAGACGTTCTCGTTCAAAGTCACGTATCTCACCCTGGCACCGTGGTCACAAGTTAACAATCAAAGGAAGAAGGCTAAATAGGTAAGCAAGGCTAAACTAGACTGAGAGCTAAAATAAACAGAAGGCTAATGCTAATGCTAGACATCTCAGAATAAACAACACATTTAACCAGTGGTGTAGTGGAGATTTTTTTACTGGGGGGACGCTATTTTAAATTAGGTCATCCCAAACAAGTGCGCACGCGCGCAGTGCACTCACAAAACGGGAAGACAGGTCCACAGAAACTACAGGTATGCTTAGTCCTACTTTACTTACTGTACTGCAAAAAGCAGACGGCGCTGTGCTCAACAGACACACACAGACTCAAAACCATGGACACACTGGCACATACGTTACATAAACAATGTATAGGCCTAAATTGCATAAACTACAGTATTGCAACTAAGCAGACAGCGCTGCTTTTTTTTCACACACACACACACACACACACACACACACACACACACACACACACACACACACACACACACACACACACACACACACACACACACACACACACACACACACACACACACACACACACACACACACACACACACACACACACACACCTTGCGTTTTGAAGACTGATACATCATATATGGATGAACAAACTTTGCAGCCCAGTTTCCCAGCTTTGCAGTCTATCCACGGGTATGTCTCTTGTTTCCTCCGCCACATCTCCTCCGTCCATACCTCTGGGAAAGGTGAGCTTGAGCTAGCCAGGGGAACGTTGCTAGCGCAGCTAACGTGCACGTTAGCTAGCATTATCCACGTCTTTAGGCGGCTCTTCTGATGATGTACTGTAGTACTAGTAGCAGCTTCACTTGTAGCTTCGGTGCTGCTAGACTCTTTCTTCTTGTGAATTATATTCTTTTTCGAAAAGAAGTCAAGTAAAAAATGTTGCCTGCCATTATAGAGCTTTTTCGTTAGCGTTCTTGAGGGAAAGAGCTGCCGCAAAATCGGCGGGCGGTAAGCTGGCCGTGGGTGTGTCACTGACACACCCCCAGCTCGCGCGGGGTCACGAGCCTGATGACTAATCATAATTCTTTAAGGAAATCGTTTTTATTTTTTATTATAATTACTGTGAAATGTATTATGTTTTTGTCATTATTACAACAAATACACACTTGCAACTGATAAGACTGGCAATGATTTTATATTTATTAGACTATTGCAAAAAAGATCATGCTCCAAATAAGTGGGGGTACGGCGTACCCCCGCGTCCAACGCCCACTACACCACTGCATTTAACATGAGGTCAACCAGGGGTGACCGCACTTTGTTGGCTTGTGAGATACTTTTAAAATGAGCAGGTCAAAATGATCTACCTCTCTTTAAAAAAGCTAAATATATGTATGTATAGGCTATATGTACTGAATAGACATAAACAATATATGTTGGTGTACCTTGCATCACTGCATGAACCCTTATGGCCAACCCAGTCTCATGGCATTTCATGTTATAGTCCCGAAATGTATCTATTGATTCGTGTTCACCAACACCATTTCCTCATTTTTTTCTCGTGTCGCACAGAACGATTTTAAAAGCAATGTAAATAATAACAAATTAGAAGGAAAGTACGTATTCTGAGGCTCTGAGCCCCATTTATTTTCCTCGTGGATGGCAAAAAAATTCAGACATTATATAATTTAAAATAAAACAATAATATTGAGTAAGAAAATGTTTTTATGAACCACACAGACCCGACCGGACAAAAAGACGTGGTGCAGGCACGAAACATACTACCAATAGAAATATATTGCTTTTAAAATCATTCTGTGTGACACGAAAAAAAGGGGGAAATTGTGTTGGTGAACACGAATCAATAGATAATGTTGTGACTATTACATGAAATGCCGTGAGACTGGGTTGTTATGGCACAATATAATTGAATACCAGAGATGGGGTCGTTACTAAACAAAAGTAATATATTACATATTACTTTAAAAAAAAAGTAATATATTACACTACTTCGTTACTCTCTACATAAAGTCATTCGTTACTTTACTCGTTACTTTACTCGTTACTTTACTCGTTACTTTACTCGCAGGGCCGGCCCGCCCCTCCCTACAGGCAGATCACGCAGACTGCTAAAGTTTCAAATGTTCTTTTTAGTTCAGTTTCCATTGTCGCATAAGACTGATCCAGATGGCTCCTGAATGTTTTCATATCTGACCATGGCTGTCCTCTGTCTCCTGCTATCTGTATATTTTGCGCAGTCTATCTCTGCTCACGCTGTTGCGTCAGCGTGTTCTCCTGTGTGTTCGCCATGTGTTGCACTGGAGCCAGACTGGAGCACACCGCAAAGACTTCAGCCGAGCACGTACGAACTGCGCATGCGTGAGTGGCAATAACTCTCCTTAACAGCAGGCGGCGGTAGTGTGTATTCGTCATTCAAAACAGGCAACAACCGGAAAACAGAGAAGAAGAACAGACTAGTGTGTGATATAAATAAACAACAGCTATGTGTGTTAGCTTCACCTTAGCATGTGTTCTTTGCAGGTGTTTGATTATGACTGATTTTTAGAAAGTAATGAAGCAACGCGTGTCGGGGCAATGTTAGTAACTGTAGTGTGATTACTGAATTATAAAAGTAGCGCGTTACACTACTCCGTTATCGATAAAGTAATATTATTACAGTAACGCGTTACTTTGTACTTTGTAACGCGTTACACCCAACTCTGTTGAATACATTAGTTCACTATTCCTTACTCTGATGACTTGCTCTGAATAGCCAGCCAGGGTTGCATAGTCCGGAGACATCATCAAGGCATGTTGATTTATATGTTATTACAATTATTGTTATCAAGCCTACATAACCAAAGAGCACTGTGCTATTTGTACACAAGCGTAGCTGTGACGCTGTGGCTCGTTTGAAAGGATATGTAACCGCTGTCATTTACTCTCTCCAACCAGAATCTGCACAACAGCCAAGTAAGTGAACGTTCATTCACCAGGGCGCATCAGAGCAGCTTTACAACTTTTGTTTTAGCTCAATCGCTGTTGTTTAGCTAAACAATGTGAACATCTACAAGAGACGATAGTAATATTCATAAAATACGGACAGTTCGATATATTCAAACTTTTTCAACAAGGTAATTTCATCATTTTCATATCGATATAACAGTTATTTCCTGGTGTTAAATCATGCTCCATCTTTCTTTGTGGAGATCTGGGGGTCTTTCTCTGCGCACCAAGAAATTGGAAACTGTTTTACTCTGGGCACCTTAATTAGAAATATAATTTTTCGTTAGGAAAAAAGTTTGGGATTCTTCTATTGTGCTTTTTTTTAATAGATTTGAAATTGTGCTTATGGCAAAAAAAATATACTGGACAATATGATGAGATTTGAAATTGCAGGGATCTACCTGCACTGCCTTGCCGATCGACCTATTGAGCTTCCCTGAGGTAAACTAAGCACAGAAACCTTTTTGCCTTTTCATAATGAAATTATAGGGGAAAAAAGTATTTTTCTGGCTGTAGTGAATGAGGCACAAAGCAGCTTGATAGAGTGTTAATAGATGTTTTAACAATGGTTTCTCAGAAAATGTCCCTGTGTTCTACAGGCAACAATGAATGAGACAAGAAAAGCCCATCTTACTCACTCTCTCTCCCCCGTGTATGCTGTCGCCTCCTTGCTCTCTGCCATGTTAAATTACTCCCTCTCTAAAAAGGCTGTGTATGCTAATGTTGTCATTTATCTGCCAAGTGAAAGGGCATAGCATGTGGATACAATAACCTGGCTGTCGTTGAGATAATTCACCCTCCCGCTGCTCTGAAATCTTGAAGGTAACATAAAGGCCTTGCACAAAGGAGAGGTGGCACAGACTTCTACTCAGCAACTTTATTATGACTCAAGCACCTATTATGGTGATAAAGACACTAATATGAGTCACATATCAGAAGTCACAAGTGAGAGGAGAGGGAAAAACAAAGTGAGGAAGGAAATGTTGCTTGTGTTGCCTCTACCGGCAGTATAGTGTAAGCTGAAGAGGGGCAACGGGGAAATCTCAAAGGACTCAGAAGTTGTGTAGGGGCTTTGTCCAAACCAATAGGAATGATGGAAAAGCAATTATCCTCTCACACCTACTTCTTGCAACAAGAATGGCATCCAATCATGTCGACTTTGCCTACTATACAACAATATTCTGTCTCCACAGTTTAGTTTATTCAATACAAATAAAGCAAGGTATAAACTCTGGCATATGGTGAGTTTATTGCTGAAGAAAGGAAAAGGCCAGAACCAACATCAATTGTATAAATCAAATCTGAGTTTATGAGACCGTTTTTCGTGACAGGAAAATGCTGCATACTATGGCTTTATGAGCAAAATGAAGGGACATGGCTGTGTATAGTGGATCACATGGGCTGGAACCACTGGTCAGTGGAGGAGACAAGTTTCCTACTTACGCTCTAGTCCTTGCAGGATATAAAGGAAAACATTGAGGCTATTTTCAGGAAATCCAGTGCGAGATGGCCAGGATGTATTCAACCAGACGGTTAATCAGAAAGTAATAAGTTAACTGTTTTTTTAAACAGCCTTAAAAAAATTCTGAATTATTAACTACCTTTACTCACTGATGGCTAAGAGTAGATAGCTTAATCAATCTTATTTTCCCTGGCCATGGTGCTTTCTCTGGATGAGATTTCAATTGAAAGCAGGGAAGCAACACCAATACTGTAAATGGTACAATGTGAAAAGTGAAGTTTCTGGCTGCATTTCAAATTAGCTGTAGATAATTACAGATTTTGATTTAATTGCAGCTGTCCAGGTTGATGACGATAGTAGCATCGCTATTGCACAGCTAGTCACAGGTACGGTGGCCGGCAGGTGCAAACGCGGAACAACGGCCAAAAACGCATACGCAGGAAACACCTGCAAATAATGAAATGAAAAACAAACAAACCCTGAAAACACATACAACAAAAAAAGGCTGCATTTAAAGAAATGACGCAAACTAAATACAACACACAAACCCCAAAAACAAACGCACCAGAAAAACGCTGCAAATACAAAAACGATATGCAAAGTCAAAAACACATACAAACCCTACGTGGAACAGATTGATGTCTGACCAGACACAGAGAGAACGAACAAGAGTGATGGAAATTGAAGCCGGAAGAAAGAAAGTCGCTATATAAGAAGGTAAGTTTTGTTTTGTTTTTATACAAAGAGCATCATATTTACGCAGCTAGCGTTAGCTTGTTTGGTGAAAGAGCTTGCAAGAGACAGCATCGTGCACCTACATGTAACTCTTGACATCATATAGATATATTATAGGTGCAGAAAGGAGTTGGTTTATTGTTCCCCAATGTAAATCCTAATGTGAGAGTTAAAAGGACGGTCAATACTATAATGCACATCTCACACAAATGTTGTGTTTCTGATTTATGTCAATGTAATAATTCAGGATTCAAACCAACATGTGATGATAGGATGATAGGAGGGGAATAATTATTTTTTTATTTTATACTTCCATGTCAATTTGCCACCTGGAGACAGTTCTCTTTCTGACACCTTGGTCAGTTTGGATTTATTCTTAAAGTGAATTTACTTTATTTCAGTCAATCATTTGTGTGCATGCCGGTGTGGGACATTCCAAATGTTCCAAAAGTGAGCACTCCACGAATGGACAATAGTTTGCTGGGTAAAAGAAAACATTGTCAACATATTATTTTGTGCCACAAGAAGCAAAATGTTGTAACAGTACAGTAGTTTGAATATATTTGTGGTTTACTTTGATCAGACCTCTCAGGCACCCACAACCAGCGTCTGATCGGGTAAGACTAATTAAACATGTAATTATACCATGGAGGTTTGAATTTGTGAACATGAAATCAATAAATACCTTTGTGTACTAATAACACTGTCATTAGATAATAATAATAATAATAATAATAATACATTGCATTTCGAATGCGCTTTTCCAGGTGCTCAAAGACGCTTTACAGTGGTGATAAAACATGATAAAATAGAATTTAAAAGTTATTAGAACAAGATCAAATAACATTTAAAAGTTATTAAAACAGCAACACAGCATAATTCACAGATTAAAAGCCAGTCTGAAGAGGTGTGTTTTGGTCAGTGTTTTGAAAGTGGGGGGGTCAGTGCAGTCTCTGATGTGTTGTGGGAGGGAGTTCCAGAGGGTGGGGGCACCGATGGAGAAGGCTCTGTCCCCCCAGGTTCGGAGCTTGGTTTTCTTGGGGATAGAGAGGAGGTTCGCTTCTGATGAGCGAAGGCTGCGGGAAGGGGTGTAGTGGTGGATCAGGTCGGAGAGGTAGGGGGGAGCCTGGTTAGATCAACTGCACTTATTTCCTGGGTAAAACTAGGATGGAGCACCAACCCCATTCCAGGAAGAGGTCCAGTCTGCCCCGGGTCAGAACCACTTCTATAGGTGAACGATGTTGACAGTTGCATCGTGACACAGTTGCTTGGTGTGTATCTTTATTTGTACATTTGTTTGTATAGCCTCCAATCACAGTGGGTAACATTGCCAGGAAGCAGAACAATTATACTTTCATATATTTCCAAATGACACCCACAACATCCGACATCTTAGTGAAGACGATACAAAAAACACCCACACATATTTTTCAAAGATCAGATATTGTTTCTTGCATCCATTTCAAATGTTTACAAGGATTGTGCAGGAGTATGACAAATGTGCTGTTGTCAGTTTAGAAGCCAATGTATTGAAACAAAAACAGGAAGAGGATCGATATCCTTTTGTAAATATGACTGTCATCCATATATTAAAAAATAGTTATTCAACTGTCTTCTCACTGAAGCAACTACACAACTGTGTATGCACTATGTCATTATTGATAGCCAGTCTGAGCCAGAAGACAAAATGGAGCAACGGTATTAATTGTTACTATTACCACTTAATTGTTCTATTCTATACTGTAAATCTTATTTCATTTAATATTACAATACATCACTTTGTCTTTCCCATCACAGAACACCTGACTGCGGAGGACATTGTTGCAGAACTCTCTGCAACAATAACAAATACATCTTGCAGCAGGTTCAATATGAATACAGCCAATGTGTGGGATGGAGCAATCCGCGGCTTCAAAGGTGCCTCATTCGACCCCTCTCGTGAGATGTCAGTTAAGTTTACTGATGATGAGGGAAACACTGAGGATGGAGGGGACGCTGGTGGTCCCAAGCGTGAGTTCCTGACCCTCCTTATGGAACGCCTGAGAATGAAGAAAACATCACGTCAGCAACTGTCTGTGCCCCATGGCGGTGTGACTTTCCAGCTGCTCACCGTCTCAACATCTGATTCTAAATGTATAATGTTCTCTATAAAGATAGAACTAATACACAATTATGAATGTATAATATAAGCTGTTTTGTGTATTTAATCATGCATTGGTCTACAATTTAATGATGGCTTCTACATATTTCACATAAACAGACAATGAAAAAACGTGTCCTTCATGCTGATAACTAGTGTATGCATCTGCCAATTAGTATTCTAAACAGAGCAGTGTGTTGAATCTTTATTTCTTGCATTTGAAACGGATACAATAAAAAAAGTGAACTTACTGTTGTTTTCAACTTCTGCCACAAACTGTACATGTGTGCCGCAGCAGGAGCCACAGAACACTTGAACTGTCCCCAGATGCTGGCCACAGAAAGGACAAAACATGGTGGCCTGAAAAGACATACATTGATGTAGTGAATCCATTTAATCAAGTCAATCAAAAACACAGTCTAAATAGTGGTGAGCTAAATAAATAGAAAGATACATCATGTTCACCGTTGAATCTGTGTTTTGTCTCTCTCTCTCTCTCTCTCTCTCTCTCTCTCTCTCTCTCTCTCTCTCTCTCTCTCTCTCTCTCTCTCTCTCTCTCTCTCTCTCCTTGAATGTCTTCTCTATATTTGTTCTTGACCATGTCTAATGAACACTACTCTCCTGTCATTACTTTGTCCCTCTTCACAGTTACTTATAGTATTGCTAAAGCTCTGTATAGTTGCAACATCTATACACAAATACACACTCACTATGGCCCGTGTTATTTACCTGCACTTGATTTGTCGTCTCTTTTAACAATGTTCTTCCCTCCCTTCTCTTCTCTTCACGTGAAGCTCTCCTCAGCTGGTGTAGAAGTTACTGTCACTTGTACATTTCATGTGAAAAATCTGCTTAAAAAGCTGAGGGTTAGGCTAGGTTTCTTCTACAGGAACAAGTCCTGTTTCTCGCTTGAGGCCATTAAAAGGCTAGTCTCTGTGACCTTTTGACCTGTGCTGCTATGGTGATCTGATGTATATCATATGAATGCACCTGCCAATTGCCTGAGCAAGTTAGATGCTGCGTATCACAGCGCTCTGAGATTTGTGACAAACTGTAAAGCATTAACCCATCACTGTACCCTGTATGCAAGGGCTGGTTTGCTTTCACTAACTGTACGGACTACGGAGGCTCAGTCACTGGTACATTTTTATATACAAAGCCATGTTAGGGAAACTTCCATCTTATATCTGCTCCACTTCAATCAGCTTTCTTTCCTCCGGCTTCATCACTCTCGTTCGTTCTCTCTTTGTCTGGTCAGACATCAATCTGTTCCACGTAGCACGCTCCCTTAGCTTTGTATGTGTTTTTGACTTTGCATATCGTTTTTGTATTTGCAGCGTTTTTCTGTTGCGTTTGTTTTCTGAGTTTGTGTGTTGTATTTAGTTTGCATCATCGTTTTTTTGTTGTATTTGTTTTCAGGGTTTGTTTGTTTTTCATTTAATTATTTTCAGGTGTTTTCTGCTTATGTGTGCGTTTTTTGCCGTTGTTCCGCGTGTGCACCTGCCGGCCACCGTACACAGGTGATGCAAACAAGAAAAGTTCAGTATACCGGACCGTATCATTCAAGGCCTCTGAAGATCGCGTCACTATATGACAAGAAAAACAAAAATACTTAAAGTAAGTAGGCACCAAAGGGCTGCACGATATTGAAAAAAACTGACATTGGGATATTTTATTCCCCTGCGATATATATTGCGTTTTTTTAAACTATATTTAACCGGATGAAGGATTTTAGTCACGGACGTCTGGATCTTAACTGGTTGACTCATCATACTTATCATCATGATCTAACATGTCATGATAATGCAGGTTGCTTACCCTCAAATAAGGGGGTTCATCTGTGAATGAAGAAGAGAAGAACCTTTTTGTATCCAAAATAGTTCCAGATGGCAGATGTTGCTTTTCTTTTTGGAATTAAATCTTCATTCTCGCCGGTATTGTCCTCCTGTGCCTCGCTAATTTTTTACCGGTGTTTTGATGGTCTGCAAACTAGCAGGGCGGGGCCTGCTGGGATCTGATCAAGAATGATTGTGATTGGTGGTTTGCTGTGCATGCAGAGCCTGCATGTCACTCACTCAAGTACCCCTGACATGAGAGCCGCGCAAGTTTTCCTTTTGTAGCAAGCAAAGCAGCAAAATAATTGTAACATGACGTGTTTGAGTTAATTTACCTACTTAATATCGCACATCCTAAAAAAAAAAAAAAAAAAAAAAACTAATTATAAAAAATTAATAAAATCGCACGTCCCTGCGATATGCATGCACATATCGCGGTTATCGCCATGACACGATATATCGTTCAGCCGTAGTACCTAACATAATTACCCACGTGCCTCCCGTTTCTATCAAAATACATTTATTGTGAGATGCGAAGGGTATGCATTCCTCGTTGAACGGTAAGACTATTTTTCTTAAAGGTCAATCAATCAATCAATCAATCAATGTTTATTTATATAGCCCAATATCACAAATGTTACATTTGTCTCAGTGGTCTTCACAGTGTGTACAGAATATCAGTATGACAATACGACACCCTCTGTCCTTAGACCCTCACATCGTACAAGGAAAAACTTCCAAAGAAAACCCAGTTTAAAGGGAAAAATGGGAGAAACCTCAGGGAGAGCAACAGAGGAGGGATCCCTCTCCCAGGACGGACAGACGTGCAATAGATGCCGTGTGTAAATTGAAAAGATAATACATTTGCAACATAGGTAGTCCAAATGTTTGGAAATGCATGTGTGTATAATAGGAAGATGAATCCACGAGGATATCCATCCAGGACCTATGATCCAGGACCACAGCCACGACTCAAGATCCAGCGCTCGCGATCCAGGACACAGGACCGCAGGATCATCCATGACTCCGGATCCCAGCGTATATAGACACCAAAAAGAAAGACATTTGGGGAAGCTGGGTTAATCGGAACATGAGTGTACACGGGTATAGACAGAGAGAAGGAAGAAGTAAGATGTCCCCCGACAAACTAAGCCTATATCAGCAAAACTAGGGGCTGAATCTAATCAGCCCTAACTATAAGCTTTATCAAAAAGGAAGGTCTTAAGCGCACTCTTAAAAACGGATAGGGTGTCTGCCGCCCGAACACAAACTGGAAGCTGATTCCACAAATGTGGAGCTTGATAAGAAAAGGCTCTGGCTCCCATTGTACTTTTAAAGATTCTAGGAACAACCAACAACCCTGCATTCTTGGAACGCAATGCCCTAGTAGGACAGTAGGGTATAATGAGTTCTTTAAGGTAAGATGGCGCCTGCCCATTAAGGGCTTTGTAGGCGAGAAGAAGAATTTTAAATTCTATCCTGTGTTCTATAGGGAGCCAGTGTAAGGCAGCCAGAACAGGAGTAATGTGGTCCCTTTTCCTAACTCTGGTTAGTACACGAGCCGCAGCATTTTGAATCAGCTGAAGCGACTTGATTGACTTCTTGGTACTCCCTGATAATAAAGAGTTACAATAATCCAGCCTAGAAGTAACAAATGCATGGACTAGTTTCTCTGCATCGTTTTGAGGCAAGATATGCCTGATTTTTGCAATGTTACGTAGATGGAAGTAGGCGGTCCTTGAAATTGATTTTATGTGGGCGTTAAAGGATAAATCCTGATCAAATATAACACCAAGATTCCTTACAGTCTCACTGGAGGCCAAATTAATGCCATCCATAGTTAGTATGTCTTTAGATAATTTGTTTCGTAGATTCTTCGGGCCAAGTACAATAACTTCAGTTTTGGTCGTGTTTAACATCAAAAAGTTTAAGGTCATCCACGTTTTTAAGTCCTTAAGGCAGTCTTGAATTTTATTTAGATGATTAATTTCATCAGGCTTGATTGATAAATATAGTTGAGTATCATCCGCATAACAATGAAAGTTTACAGAATGATTCCTTATAATATTGCCTAACGGAAGCATATATAATGTGAACAAAATAGGTCCGAGCACTGAGCCCTGTGGCACTCCATGGCTAACTTTGGTTTGCGTGGAAGATTCATCGTTAACACGTACAAACTGAGAGCGTTCAGATAGATAGGACCTAAACCAGCCTAAAGCAGTTCCCTGTATGCCAACTAAGTGCTCTAGTCTTTGCAATAGGATATCATGGTCGATAGTATCAAATGCAGCACTAAGATCGAGCAAAACAAGAATAGAGACAAGTCCCTTGTCTGAGGCTATTAGAATATCATTTGTGACTTTAACCAGAGCTGTCTCTGTGCTATGATGTGTTCTAAAGCCAGACTGAAAATCTTCAAATAAATCATTGTTTTTTAAGTAATCACACAACTGTTTTGCGACCGCTTTCTCAAGAATTTTTGAGAGGAACGGAAGATTAGAAATAGGTCTATAGTTGGCTAAAACCTCTGGATCGAGGTTGTGCTTTTTAAGAAGCGGTTTTATCACTGCTACTTTGAATGATTGTGGAACATAGCCTGATAATAAAGACATATTCATAATATTTAATAAAGAAGTGCTAATTAATGGAAAAACTTCCTTCAACAGCTTAGTTGGAATTGGGTCTAACATACACGTTGATGGTTTAGAAGAGAGAATCATTGAATGTAATTGTTCAAGGTTAATGGCTGAAAAGCATTCTAGTTTACTATCTAGTGTAATATTAGAACTTACGATTCCGGGAGCTGTTGATAACACTATACTGGTCGAAGGCAAGAGGTCATTAATTTTGTTTCTAAGAGTAACAATTTTATCGTTAAAAAAGCACATAAAATCATTACTACTGAGTGCTAAGGGAATAGAAGGCTCAATCGAGCTGTGGCTCTCTGTCAGCCTGGCTACAGTGCTGAAAAGAAATC
Source organism: Pseudochaenichthys georgianus (assembly GCF_902827115.2). NCBI lineage: Eukaryota > Metazoa > Chordata > Actinopteri > Perciformes > Channichthyidae > Pseudochaenichthys > Pseudochaenichthys georgianus. The sequence goes on from NC_047515.1 coordinate 5,155,779, forward strand.
TTGCATTATTCTTATTCTCATCTATTAATGAAGAGTAGTAGGCTGCTCTCGCTTTACGCAGTGCTTTCTTATATTCATTGAGAGTAATATGCCAAATTAAACGAGATTCTTCAAGTTTAGTGGAACGCCATATCCTTTCAAGTTGTCTAGACTTTTGCTTTATTTTGCGGGTTTCGGCATTATGCCATGGAGCTAATCTATGTTGTTTTATTTTCTTCTTTTTCAAAGGAGCAACAGAATCTAATTTTATTCGCAGCGCATCTATAGCACTATCAACAACATGATCAATTTGGGGTGGTGTACATTTTGTATAAGTTTCCTCCCCTACATGCAGACATGCTATCGAGTTAAGTATTGGTTGAATCTCTTCCTTAAATGTGGCTATAGCACTAACAGATAGGTTTCTGCTGCAAGAGCTTTTGACTAATGCTTTGTAGTCTAGTAACAGTACTTCAAAAGTTACTAAGAAATGGTCGGATAAAGCAGGATTATGCGGTTCGACTAATAGTTGCTCAATTGCAATACCATAAGTCAGAACAAGGTCGAGAGTGTGATTATAACAGTGGGTTGGTTTATTTACACTCTGACAGAAACCAACAGAATCTAATATAGAGTTAAATGCAACAGTAAGGCTATTTTTATCATCGTCAACATGAATATTAAAGTCACCTACGATAATTACTTTGTCTGTTTTAAGAACCAAAGTTGATAAAAACTCAGAGAATTCTGATAAGAATTCTGAATAAGGACCTGGTGCACGATACACTGTAACAAATAAGATTGGCTGCAAAGTTTTCCAGGTCGGATGCGTAAGACTAAAAACGAGGCTTTCAAAAGAGGTATAATTACATTTTGGTTTAGTATTGATAAGTAAACTTGAGTCAAAGATTGCTGCAACTCCACCTCCTCGGCCCGTGCCTCGAGCAATATGAGTGTTGACATGGCTGGGTGGAGTGGCCTCATTTATGCTGACATAAAAAAAAGGTCTCCTATTATACTATTTTTAAAAAAAGGTCTCCTATTATACTATTTTTAGGCATATATTATAGGTCTCAGATATATTAAAAAAATGTCTCTGAAGTAGGGGTGTAACGGTTCACAGAAGTCACGGTTCGGTCCGTACCTCGGTTTGGAGGTCACGGTTCGGTACAACAACAAAAAAGCAAAAAAAGTCCTAAATGCATAATTCCAGGTTTGTTGTTATTTATGTTTGAACAGTAGTGCAAGTTTCAGTTTAAAAATAAAGAACTCTGACTTATTATTAATTATTTTGAATAATTAACTGTATTAAACAGTTAAAAACAAACCATACACAGTACACTCAGATGGCCATATTATCTATAATGGCTGATGTCAAACAAAAAGGTTTCATCAAGCTGTAAAACTAAAAAGGATGTCTTGAAAATATTACATCATAAATAATAAGAAAGTGTTTCAAGAGTGCAAAGTCGTTGAAAAACATTATGCCAAAAGCTTCCGTTATTTATTTTGGTCTCTCGGCTTTCATGTCTATTGGCTTCTTAAAAACAGCGGGGATCAGCTGTTGAACTGCTGTTGTCTTTTGCCGGGCTCCGGTGATTGGCAAATCTGGGTGATCCCTTCTGATATGATTTAGCATGTTTGGTGTGTGTTAGCACCGCTGTAGAACAACGCCGACACACCATCCTCGTCGGATCCACCACTCGCACACTTCATCGTTATTGTAGTCCACAGGGAACCCGAAATGTTCCCACACAGCTGATTTAAAAGATGCAGGTGGGTTCTAGCTCCTGTGTGTTATCTGAACTCGCCATACTAACTTTTCTTCTTCTTGTATTTTGTTCGTTTTGTTGTTGTGTTTCTTCTTGTTCTTCATTTGTTGTTTAAGGGCGGCTGGCAAACAGCTTTTAGGCGCAATACCGCCCCCTGGATTATATATAGTGTAGTGGATACTGCCCTGAATTACTTTTTTCCCACTCGTAAAAAAAAGGTGTATTCGCTGTGTGAACCGTGATGTCCGAACCGTGACGGTACGGGACGAATACGGATACCGTTACACCCCTACTCTGAAGTGTTTTGCTCAAAATACCAAACAGATCATGCATTGTAGCCATGCCTCATACCCCTCTATTCCAGCCCTCTTAGAGAAGTGCTGATTCTGGGTCCGTAGCTTTAAATGTTGCTGAGCTGCTGCTGGCCACGCCCCTTTGGAGCGTGCATGCAGTGAGCTCTCCTCTCTGAAGAGAAGAGCTAAACTCATCTAAACGCTGCCGTGATGAAACGCCATATTATGTTAGAAACCTCATCGAGTATTATAACTGAAACAGTATGGAGCTCAAATGCTTTTTCTCTTGCGGGTTTACCACAAGGTGAATACCTTTTTATAATTGGCTTTGTTACACATACTCTCTCCAGCACAGGTTAGCTCTGAGTGTTAAGGCAAGGTAAGGCAAGTGTATTTATATAGCACTTTTCAACACAAGGCAATTCAAAGTGCTTTACAAAAAATGAAAGACATTAAGCATTAAAAAAGAAAAGCTAATAAAATAAACATTAAAAGAAAAAATGCATGGATAAAAGTTACAGTGCAGTTTAAGATATTAATAGTTCAATTAAAAGCAGAGACAAAAATAAAAGTCTTCAGCCTGGATTTAAAAGTAGTCAGAGTTGCAGCAGACCTGCAGGTTTCTGGGAGTTTGTTCCAGATATTTGGAGCATAATAACTGAACGCTGCTTCTCCATGTTTAGTTCTGACTCTGGGGACAGAAAGCTGACCAGTCCCTGAAGACCTGAGAGATCTGGATGGTTCATCATTTAGCAGGAGGTCAGAAATGTATTTTGGGCCTAAACCATTCAATGCTTTATAAACCAGCAGCAGTATTTTGAAATCTATTCTTTGACACACAGGAAGCCAGTGTAAAGACTTCAGAACAGGAGTGATGTGATCCACTTTCTTAGTGTCAGTGAGGACTCGAGCAACTTTGTGAGTCTCTTTACACACCGGGGACACATATTTATGTATAAAAGACATGCGGTGACCTTTAAAAAGAAAAGATTGTTTAAATACATGTATTATTTGAGACCAAACTTTTATTTGACTCCCAGTTTTTGTTAAAGCATTTGCTGACAGTATAACAGAAAGCACCATGGCACAGCAACCTGTCACCAACAGTGAAGCTCGACAGCCTCAAGTTTTGTTTTGCATGGTTTGCATTTCTCTGCAAACTATTTATAAATTTGCTCGCAGACAAATTTGACTTTATGCTATTATCGGATAGCTAAGCCAGGCTTAATTGGGGTCACCAGGTCATTGAACTTGTTAGCCAGAACACAGTATGATATTTTTTAGTTATTATTTAGCTGTATTTTTGGTGCCCACAGTTAAGGGGCAACATGGTAAATGTCAACCCTGACTTAAAGGGGGCTTTCTCAGTTTTGGCTCCGGATTTGGCACCCCCTCTGTAACTTTGACAAGGATGGTCAAAATCTTACCACAAAGTTATTCCCAGAGGTGGAAGAAGTACTCAGATGTTGTACTTAAGTAGAAGTACCAGAGTGTAGGAATACTCTGTTACAAGTGTTATCAAAGCTGGTAAAGGTGCAGCTAGTTTGAATGACTTTGTATACTGCAGGGTAGCTTGTGAATTTACTCCAGGTGGAACTAAAGTCTGATTTAACACTTGATTATATTTCACATCATTTATCAGAATCTGTAAAGTGACTAAAGAAAACTGGGAGGGACTTTCAGCAACAGTTCTAAATTGGTTTGAATCCTACTTAAAGGACAGGAAAAAAACGTTGTTTCTATAGGTACATTTACACATCTGACATGTGGGGTTCCTCAAGGCTCCATCTTGGGGCCTCTTCTCTTTAACGTCTACATGCTACCACTGGCTCAGATAATGAAAAACAACAAAATAAGTTACCATAGCTATGCGGATGACACACACATTTACGTAACCATTTCACCAGGAGACTATGCTCCAATTCAAACACTGAATAAGGGCATTGAACAAATCAATGACTGGATGTGTCAGAACTTTCTCCAATTAAACAAAGATAAAACTGAGGTAATGGTTTTTGGAGCAAAGTCAGAACGTATAAAAGTTAGCGCTGAGCTTCAGTCTGCAATGTTCAAACCAACAGATAAAGCCAGAAATCTAGGTGTAGTCATGGACTCTGACCTGAGTTTCAACAGTCACATTAAAACAGTTACTAAATCAGCCTACTATCACCTAAAGAACATATCTAGGATTAAAAGACTAATGTCACAGCAGGATTTAGAAAAACGTGTCCATGCTTTTATCTTCAGTAGACTCAACTACTGTAATGGTGTCTTCACAGGTCTCACTAAAACATCTATTAGGAAGCTGCAGCTGATTCAGAACGCCGCTGCTCGAGTCCTCACATCACTCTAGTTCTGAAGTCTTTACACTGGCTTCCTGTGTGTCAAAGAATAGATTTCAAAATACTGCTGCTGGTTTATAAAGCACTGAATGGTTTAGGCCCAAAATACATTTCTGACCTCCTGCTAAATTATGAACAATCCAGAACTCTCAGGTCTTCAGGGACTGGTCAGCTTTCTGTCCCCAGAGTCAGAACTAAACATGGAGAAGCAGCGTTCAGTTATTATGCTCCAAATATCTGGAACAAACTACCAGAAATCTGCCGGTCCGCTGCAACTCTGACTACTTTTAAATCCAGGCAGAAGACTTTTCTTTTTGCCGCTGCTTTTAATTGAACTATTCATATCTTAAACTGCACTGTAACTTTTATCCATGTATTTCTTTTAATGTTTATTTTATTATCTTTGCTTTTTAATGACTGTTTTTAAATGCCATTTTCTTAATGTCTCTCATTTTTGTAAAGCACTTTGAATTGCCTTGTGTTGAAAGGTGCTATATAAATAAACTTGCCCTGCCTTGCCTAAAGGTATTAAATAAATCTACTGAATACAGTGAGACTCCCTCATAGGGTGATAAACACTATTCAGAGTGCGAGAGATTCCTACACCAGGTCTCTCTAACATAGTGCTGTTACTGACTCTGGCTTCCGCCAGCGAGCCAGTAATGTTTTCATGCACTGTCTGTACATGTACCCAATGGACATTGAGGCATTTCCTCTGCCGCTGGGTCCCTCCGGGGAACAGCAGCGGGATTTGCTGTGTCCAGTTCGTGCTTACGCACCTGTATGGACAGATCAGGGGTACTTGTCATAATGACCAACTCCTGGTGTCCTGGGCTAACCCTTATAAGGGCAAGCCTGTTACTAAGCAACAGCTCTCCCACTGTCTTGTGGAAGCTATTGCTTTGGGGCCCATACGAGTCAGAGTTCGCAGGCACCCTCGGGTCCGCGAGCTCTTTCGACTCAGGGTCTGGCTGCATCCTGGGCTCTGTCCAGGATGTCTCCCATCCAAGACATTGGTGCAGCGGCGAGCTGGTCCTCGCCACTCACTTTTGTCCGCCTCTTAGCAGGCTGGGCGTTCTGCTCCCAGTGTGACTCAAGCAGTGCTGGGCACCTGGTTGAGTCAGAACTCTACCTGTTGAGTTCTGGTTGGTTTGGTGATTTTCGAGATAAGCTCGTCTGGCAATACGGGAGCTACAATTTCCCATAGTGAGACATCGAACGGAGTGTTATGAATGAGAACTATAGGTTACTTACGTAACCCCAGATGTCAGAGTAATATGAAGTGAGATGTCTCACCAGACGGCCCTCCTTGCTATGGTGAAGCGAGAAGAGGTGCTTATTTTGAATGACGCATGCATTGTGGCGCAGGCTACTTATAGGGGGTGATTTCCCCTGACGTTGACGTCAAGATCACCAGCCAATGAGGATTGGCGTAATGAGATTGATGCTTCTGTTTGCTCCGCGATGAGGCGCATCCCATAGTGAGACATCTCACTTCATGTTACTCTGAGGACTGGGGTTACGTAAGTAACCTATAGTTATTACACTTCACGTTTTGAAATATGTGTAACTCTGTTAGAAAACCCACACTGCTCAAACTTCGTTACTTTTCCTAAAATGTGTATATTTATTTATTTTGGGGCGTGGGGAATGAAGAGAAAAAAAAATATGAGCATCTTATGAGTATGGAATTTTGACCCCTCACATAAACATATGCATAATGCTGAGCTATATTTTGCGGCCACACGCCGTTGCCAAGCAACGCTTATTGTTTAGGTCCTTTGATAAGCAGGCAGTCATATCATTAGCTAGAACTAGCTAGATCTGATAGATTTGGACAAAAACGCGAGTGAAGTATAACCGGACGCGCGCGCGAGAGAGATCAGATCAGCTGCTGCTGACGGAGAACACGCAGCTCTTCCGGATCACAGCTCCGTCACTGTGACGGACTAGTGAGCGGACCAAAATACACTAAGAGTTAGACCTAACACACTTAGCTAGTAAATCTACTCTGGAACTAGCTCAACTAGTTATACATATTTTTATTCTTTACTGTCGGGTCACTCATTACAGGTTCAGCGAGCTGCACGGCTGGCTGTCAGGAGAGGGGGAGGAAAAGAGAGCACCCCGTTTATTTTTCCCATTTTATTATCCAGAATTACTGTAAACCTTTGAATAAAGTAATTAATCTACTATTAGTAGGCTAGTTTGTTTAAATGCATTAATTATGTTTGGTTTTTACCATTAACATAAAATAAATCTCACGTACCCCCTGCAGTACTCCAACGTACCCCTAGGGGTCCGTGTACCCCCATTTGAGAACCACTGCTCTAGAAGGTTGATGTGCCGAGTTTCTGTCAGAGGCCAGGCACCACCTATAGCTCTCTCTAGGCAGGTCCTCCCCCATCCTGTCACGGATGCATCTGTGAACATCGTGATGTAGGAGGTCGCCCACCCTAGTGTTGTTCCCCTCTGCAGATGCTTTGGGGACCCCCAGTATCGGAGGTTGCCCTCCACTGAGGGGGGGGATGGTCACCAGACGTCGTTTGTGCCTCTTGGGATCTAAACGAAGGCCGGCAAACCACCTCTGCAGGCGATGCATATGCAGTAAACCCCGTGGTACCACGAGGTGAGCAGCCGCCATGAGACCCAGAGTCTGCATGAAGGTCAAAGCTGTCACCGTTGCCCCATGTCGCAGGCTGTAAACTGCCTGAAGCAGGGATGCCTGTCTGCTCTCTGACAGGGTGGCAAGTAGTCTGCCTGCATCGAGCAAAATCGCCAGATAATCCACCTGCTGGTGAGGTATGGGACTGCTCTTCTTCCAATTGACCGCAAATCCCAACTTGGTTAGGTGTAGGATCAATTGGGCTGTGTGGAACATTGCCCATTCCCTGGACCTGGCTATGACTATAAGGTTGTTGAGATAAAATAAAACCCTCATCGTGGGGATAGGGAATAGCCGAAAGGTAGTCTGTTGTACTCGTAGGCTTCCCCCTGGAAGACAAAAACGCAAATACTTTCTGTGCTTTGGAGCAATTTGACATGAAAGTAAGCATCCCTCAGGTCGATGGTTGTGAACCAATCGCCTGGCTGAACCAGTTCCAGTAATTGTTTTTTAGTTAACATATGGAACTTTTTGCAGACAATGTGCTGATTTAGGATGCGAAGATCCAGAATAGGTCTGAATTATCCTGTCTTCTTGGAAACCAGGAAGTACATGGAGTAAAGCCCCTTTTCTCCGTCCTGAGAGTGCACAACAGACACAACCTGTTTTTGCAACAGGGCCTGAATCTCTGTTGAAAGGAAACCTATCTCCTCCTGGGATGATAGATTTGCCTCTCTTACACCCCTGAATGGAGGAGGGATGCTGCAGAACTGGAGTGAGTAACCCAGTCGCAGTATCCTGTCCACCTATTCTGTCAGTACACAGCTGAGCTTCCATTCCCCATAAAACTGTGTTTTAGGGGACATGCAAGGAGCTGTGGAGCCGCAGGTGGCCCTCTCCTCCACCAAACCTTCCATGAAAGGAAGATTGGCTTATGGGGAACCAACATTAAAAGGGCAGATTTTCTGCGGAGGTCCTTGAACGCACCGCAGCCACTCTCGCGGGGCCGCGCACCTTCGTATTAACGCTGTGTTTCATATTAACAGTGAAATGCAAGCTGTGTCCGTGCGGCCCTGCTCCCTGAGGCTCCCCACAATACCAGCCATTCAGTGGCTGTGGCCACGACGCCGCCACACACTGCCAGATATCTGCCAACGGGGGCGAAACGAAGGCTGGCTGCGCCGGGCGGACTGGGCCGGGCGGACTGGGCCGGGCGGACTGGGCCGGGCGGACTGGGCCAGGCGGACTGGGCCGTAGAACCCCTGGCGGAGGCGGCTCACCGGTTTCGGCGGCAGTGGTGGGGGGAGTGGTAGCCCTACACGCTCCGCCGCCATGGTCATCTCCAGGGGTAAGTGAAGGGCACCGCCTCGGCCATATCCTGGTCCCCCAAACACTCGAAGCAGAGGTGGTGGGGATCGGCGCCCGCTATTAAGCCAGGGCACGAAGGACAGGCCCGGGTGTCTAGAAGTGGCGACTCCATGAAGGTATGGTAACTTCTTTCTTCTTCTTTCAAACTTTTTACTTTTCTCTGTCAGGTGTTGTCCTGCTCGCTGAAGAGAAAGGGATGACAGTCAGGAGCTGTAGCTGCCTTATATGCGCGCGCATTCAGGTAGGCTCGCCCTGATTGGCCGGCTACGTTTATACAACTTCAGTGTGTGTCCGGACTTATAAGTCCGGAGCTGAATCCATGGCTTTTGTCAAGTTGTGTGAGTAACTAAAGTGAACTTATTGTGAGCTAATTATCAATTGAAAATAAACTCATAATTAACTCAAATGCAAACTCGTCAGGTTTATTGTGCTCCCTTCCAACTTGTGTCTACATTTCTCTACAAAGTACAAATGTAAAAAAAAAACTTGTTGCCACTTAGTCTACAAATGACGTATGACAGCAAACAGTGAACTAGTACAAAGTTCAAACATTTATTTCATTTACCAAACTAAAGTAACCAAACAGTCCCTGAGCTTACTGAGCCTAAATCCCTAAAACGTTGCTGAAAGGTAGAGTGTAGAGTAGACTATACACATTACACTGTTACACACCTACTATACAGTATACACTGTAGTGACTGTACTGTCAGAGTGTACTGTACTGTCTGTACACCATGTATTTTCTACAACTCTACATGTGTACATTATACAGTACATACTACATACATAGTGATGTACATACATACATACAATTTTGATACAAATGTCATACATAGTTAACTTAAGCATCTATCATCTATGTCACTCGGACAGTGAGGAGACTGTGGACTGTCAAGACTCAAGACACTATGTCTAAGCCAATCACATCGCTAGCTTCCCTTGACGTCACACAGATCTCGCGAGCAGTTGCGATATTTTGCGAGACTTCGTGAGTTCAGTAATGGCCGCCATATCAGAAGCCGACACGATGTTTTTCGTCTTTTCTCAGCGCACATTTCTCGATCTAGGTTTTAGATGGTTTAGAACAAAAAGGAGAATATACGTAAGAGCTAGTTTTTTTTGCGAGTCCATGTACCGGTTCCCGACGTTCCGGTTTTAACCGGACTTGAACCAAAACGTTTTACAAGTCCAGTACCGGTTCGGCGTACCGGTACGCAGCACTAGTGTGAACGCTCGTTCGTGTAAATTGACTGTATAGTTGTATTTATTTGACTGATTCATGTGTTTTAGATTCATGTGTTATGAGCCCGTATCAAGGGATATCTCATATACAATTCATTATTCATATCTTGTTACATACATTGGTATCCTTTAGGCATTCATGCCACAACTGTTCATCAGCCCTTTCTCTGTTCCATTTGAAAAGAGCAAAAATACTACTATCCCTTGCAACACACTCCAGAAGGCAGAAATCATCTGAATCAGTACTGCTTTGCTGAAAGGGTCTGTGGACCTGTGAACGAGAATACAAAACCTGGTTAAAATCACGTTCTTCTATTATTTACCAAAAATGGTGTATGCATGTTTTTTGTGTGTAGGCATCTGTTCCCAGATTTCCCCTGATGAGGTTCCATGCCAAAAGGAGAAGTTTATTTTATATGTCGATTAACCTTTCATATAAGACCATCTGGTTAGTGCCTGTGGCTTCTGCATACAGTATATTCATGTATTGAGACTGAAAATAAATGTGGCCAACAGATCTAATTCCTATCATTGTTTTCCAGGAACATAAGCTGATTACGATGCATGGTGGCCAATCAGCAATGTGGCTCAGTGCCATAGGAAGTTATTCATATGTATGATGCAAGCTCGATGTGTGTGAATGTGTGTGTCTCCTCACTAATATGTATTGACAACACTCAGCGTGACAGCAGCTCTATTTTTCTAAGAATATTTATATGCATGAATCCTCTTGGAAATCGGAGTCCCTGGTTACGAATGTGATTAGGAAGTATGGAGATGGCATTTGTGAGACCGACAATGCATCTCTATTACAATGCCAGTGAACACACATTATCGATAATTTGGCTATGCTGTGAGGTCCTTCTGTAATTTCACACCCAGTGATCTTTACTCGAAAGGTCGGATGTCATCAGCTGGGGCCAAGATACTTTTTTTTTAAATGGACTCTTCTCCAAACCCACTGGTCTCTATTCATATAACCAGTGAGCAAAGCTATTAATTTAAATCACCCATTTCCAGCAGTAATAAGTAAAGTTAAGTCAAGATAACTTAGGTTACAGTAGCAACAATGTTACAAATGAAATTATTTATATATAAGCAGCAAACTGTTGAAAAGTAAAAGAGGAAACATGAATGGTTAAAATATGGAGCCCCGTAGGTCTGTAAAGATTATCTTTCCTAAATCTTTTTGAAAAGTTGCAAATACAGTATGTCATTATTAAAAGAAAATGGTGCCCAAATCCCAGCATCGCTGTTGGTGCTGCCATGCCATTGCTTAGTTGGCAAAACCCCAATAGTCCCAATGCAGATCATTCACCCCAAAAATATGCCATTGATTAAAATACAGAAGCATATAGGGCAAATTATTCTGGAGAATGAAAGCAAGAATTTTGGTGAAAAGCCTTCGCAAGTGTTTCATATATCCATGAAATAGTTTCTTAATTCAACATTTTCCACCAAACTTTACATGTTTGCCTATACAGCAATACTGTTGTTACCCCAACCCTCACACTGTAAACCCATCTGTAACCAATAAACAGCTTTTTTTCTAGAATCTTGTGATAGGTATCATTTCACTCAACAGAGAGTGTCTGTTTCATTGTTGCTACTGTGTCCCGCCTCCTACACTTCAGCCAAGCTGCTTTTGGGTCTGATTTATGATGAAATATGCATCTCATGCTTGCCAATGCTTTTTGTTTATCTCTTTTTGCTGTTCTCCTGGAGAACATCAACAATATTTAGTAAAAACAACCGAGTATCCTAGCTTTTTGTGGATTGTGAATTACCTACCACAAACAGTATTTGTCAGTTGTGTCTCAACAGAGAGCGAGAGGGAAGAGTAGATGCACGCACGCGCACGCACGCACGCGCACGCGCACACACACACACACACACACACACACACCAGCAACATGCAGTCAGGGGAGGCAGAGCCTCACCTGTCATACTCCAATGTAACGGAAAAACAACTAAAGAAAAACTTAATAATAATAAAATGTCTCCACTGATCTGTGTTGTAAATGTGATTTCTGTTTGATTCCAATCGCTTTTTATAATCAAAATCAGCAAATTTGCCGAGCTCCGCTACAACTACGGGATGAGAAGTGAGGCAGGGACGAGCTCTGCCTCTCGTAAGCCCACAGTAACTGGCTGGAGCGCGGGCACTAATTTAGCGCGGGCACTTATTTTGTGAGCGCGCTCAAGCCAGTTACTGTGGGGTGAGGTGAGGCACAGATGAGATCTACCTCACCTCAGAATGCGTCACCCCACAGAAACTGGGCCCTAAGCGCATGCCTGCACCATCTCACTGTATGTCACCAATGTAATGTTTATAGATCCCTTTATTACATTTATACTCGCCATCCATAGTCTCTAAATAACTTATTTCACGTATGTATGATATTTAGGCTCGCTGGTCTCATCATACAACGGCAATGAAAAAAGCACCAGGGGAGGCAGCCATAACCTCTGCCGCACTGAAGGGGGCGCAAGTGAGCCCACAGGTTCTTGTTGCTACTGTTATTCTACGCAGAGACGGTAGATGCGAACAACAAGCTAGACTTTTGAAACTACAGGAAGATAAGGAGGACTTGTACAAAAAAGTAATAGATTGTTGTCCAGAAGGATAGCATGGACTTCATCTTCAAGTCAAGGTAAGACCCCACTTGTAATGAAAATGGGATCTTACTAAGAAAGAACAATACAATATTTAGATTTTGGGTATCCTTTTGTTGAACAGTCTGTTTGAAATGAATCGAAGCATCAGACTAAAACAGCTTTTGAAAATAACCGAATATTTCGATTAAGGTCAAAATATGATATTTGTAAATCTGACTCTGAAAGAGTCAGTGCCTCACCAGCCATGAACCTCACCGCACGTCACTGACACACACACACACACACACACACACACACACACACACACACACACACACACACACACACACACACACACACACACACACACACACACACACACACACACACACACACACACACACACACACACACACACACACACACACACACACACACAGTCCCAGTGAAAATGTACTGTCCTAGAAAGGAATTCATTTCTGCTTGTCACAAACGAGCTGAGGACCAAAATGCAGAACACGGGAAACCAGGGATAGTCGGTAACCAGCTTTATTGATGGCAATAGGCTGGTAGGAGACAAAACAGCAGATAGTAGGCAAAGGGCTGGTCGGGGACAGGCGAGGGTTCCAGGAGAAAGCAGGACGGGAGTCGCAGGTACAGAACGGGTCAGGGAGCAGGCGAGGCAGGCTGGTCAGGGACAGGCAGGGTCGAAACCGGGAGAGCAATCTGAAGGGTAATGCGGGAAAGACTGGCATGCTGCAAAGTACGATCTGGCACTGAGGTGAAAGTGAAGTGGGCCTAAATACTAATGGAGCTGATGGGTGCAACAGAGTGAGGCTGCGGCCCCACGAGGACGAATTCGGTCGTTTGCGTTACTGTTTAGTGTCATATAGACCGTTCGGCCACACGAGGACGACCGAATATGGCACTAAACGACTGAGGAAACGACAACGGGTCCCAAGGTGGATAGAAATGCATACGCCACTCTCTGCGGGGTCAAACATCTCCGTGTGCGCCCTATACGGACATTTTCAGATCACTGATAGTGATTGCGCAATAGCCCCGCCTCTCCCCACCTCTTCTGCTCACCTCCGCTTACCCCGCGCCAGTGCTGAAGTGTTTCGCCACCAACAACAACAACAATGGCGGATCGCAGAGTTGCTATCGTGCTCCGGACGCTATTGACCATGCTACAGTTGTTTGTGCAACATCTACAGCAATAATGATGAGGCAATAGCCCCGCCTCTCCCCACCTCTGCTGCTCACCCCCACGTCAAAGTAAACTGCACCCTGAATTCAGATTATTTATCTTTCTCTCGCGAGTGAAGTCTAATCTGACAGGACGGAGACACGCAGCTCTGCTCACCTGCAGCTCCTCCCTCTGCAGCAAAACACACACTTCAAGTCAGATCATCACCCTTAGCTATTTTAATTACCTCTCAAACTCCCTAAACTAGTTATAAATATGTTTATTTTTACAGTCGGCCGGGTCACTGATTACTGGATGAGCTGCTGCATGAGACAGACACTGACGCTGTCCGAAGAGAGGGAGGAAAAAGAGAGGCTCCGTGTATTTTATCATTATATTATATAGAGTCGTTATTCATTTGTTTTAAAGCTCAATAAATAACAAAGAAGACCTTTGACCGGCACTTTTATAATTTTGTCCGGAAGATTTCAACTTTAATACACGTTTGACTGGCGAAAAACTCTGCCCGGTTCCCTCGGCCCCCACCGCGGAGAATAAACAGAAGGGCAACCATGACAACCATGCTTCTTCGCTGCTTTTGTGGAGGAAGTTACAGCGCCACGTAGAGGCTCCTGCATATGTACTGCAGCTTCTCCAGCGGTTGGAGCTAAACGGAGCGGTCTCGTGTGGGCAGACACTATCCGGATAATTATTGCATGTGGACGGAAGCCGTTTGCGTTAATCCTATGCGTTTAGCCGTTTTCGTCCTCGTGGGGCCGCAGCCTGAGAGAGAGACAGGGTGTGACTACAAGGTGACTAAGGAAAGTTAATGCAGAAAATAGGTGAGTGAGAAAGCAGACTGTGACAGAACCCCCCCCTTAATGGACGGCTCTTGACGTCTAAGAAAATTCTAGGAGAGAGAAAAAAAAAAAGAAAAAAAAAACAGAAGAATCAACAAAAACCCTACAGACACAGGGTGGAAGGTGGAGGTATGGGGAAAGGTTAATACTCATCTGAGAATGCTCTCTCGGTTTCTCCCTCCTGGAAATCCTCGTCCTCCTCGACTGATGACACTTCCCCCTCCCCCTCGACGAAGCCTCTGGTCTGCAGTGGACGAGTGCCCCCTGGCTTAACGCCTGGTTGAGCGTGGGTCCTAGAAGGCTGCTCCGGGTAACGCAGGTGGAAGTCTCGGATGAGTTGAGGGTTGAGGATATGACGAGCAGGAATCCACTGCCTTTCCTCAGGACCATAGCCCTCCCAGTCCACCAAATATTGAACCCCTCTTCCTCTGCGACGGGAACGGAGTAGACGACGAAGGGTGTAGGTAGGATCCCCATCGATCATCCTAGGGGGTGGTGGTGGAGGGGCGGCGGGAATCATAGGACTCTCCCGGACAGGTTTAATCCTAGAAACGTGGAAGGTGGGATGGATCTTCATGTTCCGGGGCAAACTCAGTCGAACTGCTGCAGGGTTAATGACCTTGACAATCTCGAAGGGTCCAATAAACCTGGGCGCTAACTTCTTAGACTCCACCCGAAGGGGAATGTTCTGAGTAGAAAGCCACACCCTCTGGCCTATCTGGTACACAGGTGCCTCGGTGCGTCGGCGGTTCGCTGATGTGGCGTACCGGTTAGCAGACTGAAGCAGAGTTGTTCGAGCCTGCCTCCAAGTCCTCCGACAACGTCTGATGAAAGCCTGGACAGATGGACAGGTAACCTCCTTCTCCAATGCAGAGAACAATGGGGGTTGAAAACCGTATGCACACTGAAAAGGGGAAAGACCAGTAGCGGAACTGATGAGGGTGTTGTGGGCATACTCCACCCACAGGAGTTGTTTTGACCAGGTTGTGGGATGATCGGAAGACATGCAGCGGAGAGTGGTCTCCATCTCCTGATTCTTCCGTTCGGTCTGGCCATTGGCCTGTGGGTGGAAACCGGAGGTGAGACTAACCGTCGCCCCGATCAGTTCACAAAACTCCCTCCAAAACACAGAGGTGAACTGGGGCCCCCGGTCGGAAACCACATCAGTCGCCAGTCCGTGAATGCGAAAAATGTGGATAAGAATCAGTTCTGCCGTCTCCTTAGCTGACGGGATCTTAGGCAGGGGTACGAAATGAGCCATCTTACTAAACCGATCTACCACCGTCAAGATGGCAGTATGTCCGTGGGACGGTGGTAGACCAGTCACAAAGTCCAATGAAATATGTGACCAAGGGCGACGTGGGACCGGTAATGGATGAAGGAGGCCAGCTGGCACTTGGTGAGATGGTTTGTGCCGATTGCACACAGGACAGGCGTTCACAAACTCCCGGGTGTCAGCCTCCAGCGTGGCCCACCAGAACCGTTGTAGAACCATCCCTCTGGTACGTTGAATGCCAGGATGGCAGGAAAGTCTGGAGCTGTGAGCCCACTGAAGCACCTCAGCCCTCAAAACCTGAGGCACAAACAAACGGTTGAGAGGACAAGAACTAGGACCGGGTTGGTCCACCAAAGCGGTCTTAACCCTCTCCTCAATCTCCCAAGCGAGGACGCCGATCACCCGAGGAGCAGGAAGAATAGTGTCCGGAATACCCCAGGTGTCTCCCCCCCTCCCGAACTGCCGGGACAAAGCGTCGGCCTTCACGTTGCGGGAGCCCTGGTGGTAGGAAAGGAAAAAATTAAACCGGGTAAAAAATAACGACCATCTGGCTTGCCGGGAATTCAGTCTTTGGGCCGACCTGATGTATTCCAGGTTCTTATGGTCGGTCCAAACCTGAAATGGTTGTTCTGTCCCCTCAAGCCAGTGTCGCCACTCCTCCAACGCCAACTTGACTGCTAGAAGCTCCCGATTCCCCACGTCATAGTTCCTCTCCGCCGGACTCAATCTCCTCGAAAAGAAAGCACAGGGATGGAGCTTCTGGTTCTCACCAGAACGTTGCGACAGGATGGCCCCCACCCCTACGTCAGAAGCATCCACCTCCACCACCAACTGACCAGCGGGATCTGGTACCTGCAGGATAGGAGCCGATGTAAACCGGCCCTTGAGGTCCTGAAAAGCCTCCTCGGCTGCAGGGGACCATCGGAACGTCACCTTGGACGAGGTCAGGGCGGAGAGCGGGGCGGCCACGGTGCTGTAGCCACGGATGAACCATCTGTAAAAGTTGGCGAATCCCAGGAAACGCTGCAGCTCCTTCCGGGAATCAGGGACCCGCCACGAGGTAACCGCTGAAACCTTAGAAGGATCCATCTCCACACTTCCTTGACCCACGATGTGGCCAAGAAAGGCGACCGAAGAAGTGTGAAACTCGCACTTCTCCGTCTTGACGAACAGCGAGTTCTCCAGAAGTCTCTGGAGGACTGTCTGGACATGATGGACGTGTTCCTTGAGGTTCTTTGAAAAGATCAAAATGTCGTCCAGATAAACAAAAACATAACGATCCAACATGTCCCGGAGTACGTCGTTCACCAATGCTTGGAAAACTGCAGGGGCATTGGTAAGTCCAAATGGCATCACCAGGTACTCGTAATGTCCCGAAGAGGTGTTGAAGGCGGTCTTCCATTCGTCCCCCTCAGGATTCGTACCAGGTGATAAGCGTTTCGTAGATCCAGCTTAGTGAAGATTGTAGCCCCCTGTAGTAACTCGAATGCTGACGAGATGAGTGGCAAGGGATAACGATTCTTCACCGTGACGTCGTTCAGGCCCCGATAGTCAATGCAGGGTCTCAGGGTCTTGTCCTTCTTCGCCACAAAAAAAAAAAACCTGCACCTGCGGGTGATGTGGAAGGACGAATAATTCCTGCAGCCAGAGAGTCATTGATGTAAGTCTCCATGGACTTCCTCTCCGGTGCCGAAAGCGAGTACAACCGGGCCTTGGGTGGGACTGCGCCTGGATGTAGCTCAATGGCGCAGTCATAGGGCCGATGAGGTGGGAGAGATGTCGCCTTAGCCTTGCTAAAAACCTCCTTAAAGTCCAACTATTCTGCCGGAACCCCTGTGACATCCGGAACCAGGTTCATATCCACAGATAGTTGAGGTGCGGAAGCCTGCTTGAGGCAAACCTGATGACAGGAGGAACTCCAACCTAGGATGGACCCAGTTGCCCAGTCAATGTTTGGGTTGTGGCGGCGGAGCCACGGATAACCCAAAATCAGAGGGATTTGGGGGGACCGTAGCACATGAAACTGGATTGTCTCATGGTGGTTCCCCGACATGAGCATATGTACCGGTGTCGTCTGGTGTGTCACCGTTCCCAGTAGGTGACCATCCAAAGCATTAGCCGGTACCGGCTGGAGCAACCGAACCTGTTGGATGCCCAGCTGTAGTGCGAGCTCCTCGTCAATGATGCTAACATCTGATCCGGAGTCGATAAAAACAGCCAGAGCCTGAGATTTGCCTGTCAGGAGGAGTCGAGCATGGCACAAGGGTCTTAGATTGGGGATCAGCTGAGAGGTTTGGCCCACCAGTATACTCCCCATTACTGATGAGCTCTGCCTTTTACCGGACAACGGGAAACCATATGTCCAGCCTGACCACAGTAAAGGCAAAGATTACCTCTTCGACGTAACTCCCTCTCCTCAGAGGTAAGACTGGTACGACCCACTTGCATGGGCTCGACCTCCCCGTACCGTGAGTCAGAGTAGGAATGGGAATTCTCTGCCGAAACCGGAAGTCGAAATCTCCCAGAAACCGGAAGTTATTGTCACAAGCAGCGGCCCGCCGCTCACGTCTGTTGCTCTCCTCTCCGGGTCTGGATTCGTCTGTCAATCCGAGAGGTGAGCTCAATCAACCCATCCAAGGAAGCAGGGAGATCATAGGAAACCAGCTCATCTCTCATATAATCCGCTAATCCTCTCAGATATGCGTCACACTGCGCCGGCTCGTTCCAGCTGCTGCGGCGGCTGCTGGTGCGGAAGTCAATAGCGTAATCCACCACCGTGCCGGAACCCTGGCTCAAACTCAGCAGACCTCCGGCAGCGTCGGGACCCAGACGAACGGAACCGAACACCCTCCGCATCTCCATGGAAAATGCAGCAAAAGAGGCGCAGGCTGAAGTCTGCTGCTCCCACTCCCCATAAACGGGCTCTCCCCGTCAGATGATTAACGGTGAAAGCTACACGAGCCGCCTCGGAGGCGAAGGGGTGTGGCTGCAGTGAAAACAATATGGAACAGTTTGTGAGAAAAGGACTGCATCCCTCCGGCTCACCAGCGTAGCGTTCCGGCGTTCCCACACGAGGCTCCGGAGCGTATCCCGTCGGGCCAGGGGCTGGAGCGAGCTGCGGACGGAGGGACGGTAGCAGCCATGGTAGCAGCTAGCTGTTGTATGGTGGCGGCCATCTGTTGCATCTGGGAGGTAAGGTAAGCCAGCGTTTGTCCCTGGATTGAGGTTGCCTGGTGGGTCTCGGTAGCTAAGGTAGCTACCGTGACCTCCTGTCTTTGGATGGCATCCTCAACCCTTTCAAAGCGGTCTCTAGGAGACCCGGTGTTTGCTTGGTCCATTTCTGGCCAGATCGTTCTGTCACAAACGAGTTGAGGACCAAAATGCAGAACACGGGAAACCAGGGATAGTCGGTAACCAGCTTTATTGATGGCAATAGGCTGGTGGGAGACAAAACGGCAGATAGTAGGCAAAGGGCTGGTCGGGGACAGGCGAGGGTTCCAGGAGAAAGCAGGACGGGAGTCGCAGGTACAGAACGGGTCAGGGAGCAGGCGAGGCAGGCTGGTCAGGGACAGGCAGGGTCGAAACCGGGAGAGCAATCTGAAGGGTAATGCGGGAAAGACTGGCATGCTGCAAAGTACGATCTGGCACTGAGGTGAAAGTGAAGTGGGCCTAAATACTAATGGAGCTGATGGGTGTAACAGAGTGAGAGAGAGACTGGGTGTGACTACCAGGTGACTAAGGAAAGTTAATGCAGAAAATAGGTGAGTGAGAAAGCAGACTGTGACACTGCTAGCTCCAACCTTGTTCTACTCTTCAGGTGTTGAAACTGTGAGTGTGGCCATCATGTGGAGACACTGAAGACAAGTGTGACTTCTCGCCTTTTCCATCGTCACTTCTTGGGCTAATTGGAGCGTTTTCCAAAGTACGCGCTTAACGTCCCCAAAGGATGACAAGTGCGGCGTTTATAGCATACCCCGACTATTAACACCATGAAAAAACGAATTACTATCCGGACGTTTTTTCCACGTTCGCACTTCCTGTCCTTTGATGGCACGATCGTCACAGCATCTATTTTCTTGCATTTTTGCCAGTAGGTTGTATGTGGAAGAGCAGGCTGTTAATGTGGACTGACTGGAGGTTTGATAAAGATAGTAGTCTGAACTAGAGGCTATTTAGACCCAAGGAAATGTTGCAAAGCACACAGGAACTCCCATTTAATGAAGTCAGATGGTTCAGTGGAAGAAGGAACATGAAGATATCATAAACTGTCGCTTCCAGTGATGAAATAAATTACTTTCAGAGTGGAGATACATAGTTAATTTAAGGTTCCTTCTTACTTTAATCATTTCATTGTCACTCCTAGGCAATAATTTAATTTCAAGCATTTGTAAATTCTTATTAACCCGACTGAAGATTGGAGCTAATGTGCACTGAAAAGGAAAACATATCCTGGCAGGTATGTACACAATCTGTTAAAGAGGCCATATTATGCTTTGGGGTGTTTTCCCCTTCCTATAAGGTTATATAGGTTTTTGTGCATGCAAATGGTCCCTTATTCACTACATAGGGATTTTGTCTCCCAAACACAGTCGAGGCAAATACAAACATGAACCTGAACATGAGCAAAATGAAAAAACACTTGTATTTCTGTTTTCAGATGTCTGGGGTGGACATGATGTTGCCTTGTACTGTGTTTCCATAGCACGACAAAAGTAAAAGATTAATCACACATAATCCTGTTTGTCGAGAAGACTGTCTTCTGGATTTTGTAATGTGAGAATTGCTATAGCAATAAAATAGTGTCTGCACATATCACTTTTCAAATCAAAAAAGTAGATTTAGCTTATTTATCTGGCATTATTAACTTTCACCAATTATGTTCAGATCCTGATATGAATATCTGCATATTGCTTTAGGATATTATGCATATCAAAGCAAAACCAATTTAATAGCAAACATAACACCACTTGGATTAATATATCACAATGTTTAGATATCCATCAACACATCTGTAAATGATTGAACTTGAATAGTGATTGTTTGTTCATTGTGTGTGCATGGTTACTACGGTAAATGATGTTTAGTGTATAATACTTGTTAACGGTAAATTACAATTAAAAAAAAATCTTCTTGGTCGAATGCACTTATTGTAAGTCGCTTTGGATAAAAGCGTCAGCTAAATGTAAAGTCATGTAAATCAGAGGCCTCTAATCTAATATATGATCCATAAATGCATATTCAACAGAATCAGTGTTTCTGCCCTGTACCTACAGAAAGGCATACCAAAATGTTATTCATCCACGGTGCTTTAATGATGACGGGTGAGCAGCGCAAGGCCACAGAGGTTAAAGGCAACAGAAGAGGTACACTAAAATGCTGACAGAGGTTTGGTAAAGGCCCTGTCACGCTGTCCCGAAATTGACACCCGATGGACACACGATAAAGGAAATGTTCAAATTCGGCTCTGATCGTAGCAACATCGGTGAGGGCATCTTAAGCCATTGTATGACCGCCGGTGGAGTTTCTCAGGCTCCGGCAGCAACTTCATGAGCGGCAACTTTGTAAGGCACTCGTGAGGGCATCTTGTCAAATCGTGTCATCTTCGTGTTATCATCGGTGCATTCACATTCACTCTGATCGGGGCGAATGCCCGATGGCACCGAGGATAACAAGATGCCCTCACGATGGCCTTACGAAGGGTAAAATTGACACACGAATTCAACACAAAAATGAACCTTCGCAAGGTCCTTCGGCAATTTTTTGGCATGCCAAAGATTTTGCCTCCGCTCACGAAGTTGCTGCCGGAGCCTAAGAAACTCCGCCAGCGGTCATACGATGGCTTAAGATGCCCTCACGAATGGCCCGATATTGCTACGATCACAGCCGAATTTGAACATTTCCTTTATCGTGTGTCCATCTGGTTGTTTTATTGCACAACAAAATCATGTAAATATATTATGTAAATAACCCAATTTGTGTTCTGTGAAACTAAAAAGAATATAATATATTATTTTGAAGGACAGTTGACAGGAAATTGTTGTTGTTATGGAAACAACATTACGGAGAAAACGTAATATTTTCTACATATAAAGACGGATAAAGTAAAGAACAAAGTCTGAAGATATCAGTACAGTATCATAGTACTGTAACATAATTGTTTTTGGTACTTTCATTGCAGTTGTATGTCTTAAATGTAATGTAAATGTTGCCTTCGTGTGTGGTTCGGGGCCATCTTCGTGCGAAATTCACAATTCCATATTCGTGTGTCCATCGGGTGTACATTTCGGGACAGTGTGACAGGGCCTTAAGGGAGACAGAGTGTGTCTGAGAGGTTTCAGACTTAGACTGGCAAATAATAATGTGTTCCAAAACCCTAACTCTTACTCTAAGCAAAGCCAGAGTCTTCTGTTTTATGTCAAGTATTTCGAAGGAAAAAAACATACTACTTGTACTGCAAAGTGATTTAAGTTGGTTGAGAGAGGTATGTAGCTACACCGGTCCAATGAATAAGGCCACGAAACATACTGATGTGTTTGACTGTTTTATTTCTCTCTCTCTGAAGACACCGTGTAAACTACAAGAAGATAAACAACAAATTCAAAGTTTACATTGGGTCGTTTCAGTAGGCCAATACCCATTGATAAACAGCTAACACATCAGCACAATCAAATGTGGCTCACCAAATAAAATAACTTTACATATACAGTTTAAAAATCTATGTAAAGCACACTCTTAAATATTAACACACACACATATATTACCAAATGAGAAACATTTACCGTATGCGCTTCTTGAACCCTGTGAAGATTATTTTACTGTGGACAGCAACGTTATACGTTTCTCTTCTGGTGCCATGTTGGTAAGAAATGTTTAAAAACGTCTCTTAGAATGTTAAAATGTTTCTTTTCAATGGTTTCAATACACTTGGACTGAATGCAGACACATTTTAATGTCATCTAAACATTGTCTTGTTTAGATTATGTTATGTTCCTGACCAACGTAATGATTGGCAAATGGAAATCATACCAACACCACAGTTTTACTTTTTGGATTTGTTTTATCACAAATCCTTTGACCTGCCGCTAACAAGCATCTTGTCAGTTTTTTTAAGCCTAATTAAAAGTTCCTTTGGACCAGAAACCCACTCAGGCTGATTGTCTCCTCGTTGTCTGTCTGCTTCTCCTCATCAACCCGACGTGATCTTATCAACATAACAAAGACAAAGCTTTATTTTGCAGCCTTCAAACTCTCATTAGAAACTTGGCATTTCATTCTCACTTTTTCTGCAGCCATGCCTTGCAGCCTAAAGACTGATCAAATGTGCTGGGAACAGAATGAAAGAGACCAATTAGGTAAAGGACACTGCTCTTACATTTCGCCTTCCAGCCACCAATTACACTATGCAGTGGCTGCTCTGCCCGAATGACCTCCTGTAGTGGCCGAGGCTTAAAGAGACTGACTGGAGTACTGTATACCAGCGCCATATAGATAGAAGAGTTACGACAACGGAAGTCCAAAAACGGTTATCGTCACATGCTTCACGTAGACGAGGATCGTTCCCCGGAAGTTCATGGCGGGCAATGTGAATGCAATGATAACAGGAGATAGAACTACGATTTAAAAAAAGTGGTCCATTGGAGTGAACGGAGATGACGTAACTCTCAGTCTATATGGCGCTGCTGTATACATAACACTGTGTTTTCTGCTATAAACAGCCAATCAAATGTAGTTCTTAATGAACTTTCAAACACAAGACAGAAGGGGAGCTGTGCTGGTGAGCCTGTCATTGTGTGCTCGAGGTAACTTGTTCTTACCAACCAAGTGCAGTACAGGACAACCATTATCTGCACAAGGGACCCAACTTCTCTTCTTCTGTTGAATATTAATGTCACTGTGAAAGAAAACTGAGACCCAACTGAGAGAAAAATCATGTTTCCAATCAAACAGGTCTGAAACAGGATATGTAACATCGCTTAAAAGGTACAGACAATATTGGTTTAGGTTATTAACTGTACTTTTTTTCTTTTGGCAATTACAAAAGAGAATGCAAATGGAATGTTATTGACAATTGATTTAAAGATTCATGTTGTTTGGTGATCTTGTATACCCTAATATGCAACATTAGTTTGGAATGTTACCCAGTGTGATGGTTCCTGCCATGCTCATCTGTGATGATCTTTGGTTCATTATCTTACTTGAATCAGTATTCCCCCCGTGACATGTCTTTACCTTCCCGTCAATATGATTAGTCCAATGTATTAGCTAACACGTTAAATTATGTTTGTACATTTACTTTTGAGGATTATTAAAGTAGCCTATATCCTCTATTATATCCCATAAATATGCATCTAAACAACACATTAAGTTGATGCAATACTCAAATGTTATTAAAGTCAGATCTATTACCAGCTTTTCTTTCTTTCAACTGCAAACATGTTGCTTTTAGCCTAGACTTTGTGTTTAACTCATGAATGTATAAGGTCTAATATTGTAATTTACGCTATGAGACTTGAATATAGCTCTGTTCTGATTGACTTTTGAGAAAAAATTGCAAAGTTAGTTTTCAAGTTGGTGAGGAACTCAGATGGGGGAGGTGGTGTGTTCTAACGAGAGTGCATGTAATATAGGAAGGGGATCCAAATATGAACGGCCTATTGAATAAAAGTTAGTTTGTAATTTATGGGTTGCATTTAAAAGTATGTGTTTCTTGATTGTTGACTTGAAGACTTTTTTAGGAGCATCTGCCCAGCCTCAGAATCTACCGCTGACATAGAGCTCTGATATAAATAAATGTTTTCTGTTATGGTGACACAAACCTCTCAGTCGATACTCAGGGAAAGACTGCTCTTTATTGGATTTCAGGAT
Organism: Pseudochaenichthys georgianus; assembly: GCF_902827115.2. Taxonomy (NCBI): domain Eukaryota; kingdom Metazoa; phylum Chordata; class Actinopteri; order Perciformes; family Channichthyidae; genus Pseudochaenichthys; species Pseudochaenichthys georgianus. Next base: position 5,180,168 of record NC_047515.1, read on the forward strand.
TGATCACTGTGATGACACATCGTTCCTCTTTCTCTTGTTGTGTTTGCGGGCTGTCCAATTCTACATCCCTGAAGCATGCTGAGTGATTGAGGCACTTTGTGCCACTTGGATGTGATAATTTTCTCCTTTATCCTTATTTTCACAGTTACTGACAGCGGCAGGCTGAGAATGGAGAGAGTGTGGATATGAGCACGGTTTATATAGTGTGAGACCATATAATGTAAACCTCTGCTGAATGACAATATGCCATTAACACCATCTCACCTGACCCCACCACTCTCAATGTGGTAGGAACAGCTTCAGATATTTAAATTAATGCTGTCATGTGTTTAAGAGACAAAAGGATTTAGGACCTCAATGCTGACACTGAGGCAACAGTACGAAGAGAAATTACTTTTACTAAACCATAGATGGCATAGTACGCTTCTAATTTACTTAAACATTTGAAAATGTAGGACTTAAAAAAATATATAAAAAGTCATCAGTCAGTACTTGTTTCCCAAACATTCCCACATCTCAAGGGCTCTGCAACACCATACTCCGTCTCTGTATCAGATTGCCACAGATTCTCCCACCTGTCCCATTCACCAGACTCTCACATCCACCAGCTCAGCTGTTTTCACTTACTTCATCAGCCCTGTAGTACATAACTGCCCCGTTTCCACTCATTCTCAACAAGATTGTCAATGTTGTTATGATACTTTTAGTTTCTGAAGACAGTCACCTACACTTGTGCCTTGTTTGGGGTTGTGTTTTACGATGAACTACTATTCCATTGGCGGCCTGTTTTTGGCCATTGGTAACAAAAACAGGTTTCCTTTTATCCTACCAGATTGCCATGTGTTTGTGTGCAATTGTCTGAATTTGTGTCCTCCTCCCTCTGTTGCGTGGATTCCCCATTTGTCACACTACAATCTGGCCAAATAGGTTACCTGTTGTTACATGTTGCTGTATTCTGACCTGTCGCCTGTTCCTGCCCTGCCTAACCAGCTGTGCCTTTGGGTTTTGTTTGACCATTTGAACTACCGAGCTGTTGCCAAACTGTAGCCCTGTTCCTGGTAGTGAGTAAAACAGGCTTCAATTTCTCCGTACTAGCTTGCCTTGTGAGTGTGTCATTTGTCAGAATTTGTGTCCTCCTCCCTCTGTTGCCTAAATTCCCCATTCGTGACACTGCAATCTGGCTTAACATGGACACAGCAAACATACACATGTCCTGACTGCCATTGTCTTAGCACAAGTTATTTCTACGCATATTTCCTAAGGAATAGTGAGGTTTCCAGTGGTTTCTTAACGATATCTGGAATCCAGAGTTAGGAAAAGGGACCACATTACTCCTGTTGTGGCTGCCTTACACTGGCTCCCTATAGAACACAGGATAGATTTTAAAATTCTTCTTCTCGCCTACAAAGCCCTTAATGGGCAGGCGCCAACTTACCTTAAAGAACTCATTATACCCTACTGTCCTACTAGGGCATTGCGTTCCAAGAATGCAGGGTTGTTGGTTGTTCCTAGAGTCTCTAAAAGTACAATGGGAGCCAGAGCCTTTTCTTATCAAGCTCCACATTTGTGGAATCAGCTTCCAGTTTGTGTTCGGGCGGCAGACACCCTATCCGTTTTTAAGAGTGCGCTTAAGACCTTCCTTTTTGATAAAGCTTATAGTTAGGGCTGATTAGATTCAGCCCCTAGTTTTGCTGATATAGGCTTAGTTTGTCGGGGGACATCTTACTTCTTCCTTCTCTCTGTCTATACCTGTGTACTCTCATGTTCCGATTAACCCAGCTTCCCCAAATGTCTTTCTTTTTGGTGTCTATATACGCCGGGATCCGGAGTCATGGATGATCCTGCGGTCCTGTGTCCTGGATCGCGAGCCCTGGATCGCGAGTCGTGGCTGTGGTCCTGGATCATCGGTCCTGGATGGATATCCTCGTGGATTCATCTTCCTATTATACACACATGCATTTCCAAACATTTGGACTACCTATGTTGCAAATGTATTATCTTTTCAATTTACACACGGCATCTATTGCACGTCTGTCCGTCCTGGGAGAGGGATCCCTCCTCTGTTGCTCCAACCCAGTCTCATAAAAAAATGTGTAATAACTACGTTGGTCCACAACGTAGGACGTAGTATTTCTACAAAAACGCCTCTGAAATTGTAAGATGCCTACGTTTTTTTTCACCATTCATTCCAATGGCTGTCGTCTATGTCACGTGATCTTCACATTTCTCCCTGCAGAAAAAAAAAACATGGCCGACATTCGTTTTATTCTCGGTGGAAAATGCCTATTTTAAGGTTAGTTTGGCGATTAAAATGCCTTTTGATGTCATTTGATGCGAGAAATATGAGTTGTTATTTCAGATTATGTGTGCAGTGGATGTACATGATCTTTAGTTTGCTAGTTATTACGAAGATTACTTCAAGAAATTGTGTCTATACAACGTTTTCATTGTTACCAAGGTGGTTGCTAGGGACGCTGCTATCGATATTATTTCTGTTATGTTGTGTAAAATGGTGTTATCTTTATTGCTACCCCCTTCCCCGTCAATGTATAGTGTTGGTCCACAGTCGAACGTTAGTTTAACACAATCCGCATCTAAAATTGTGGCATAGTGTGGTGCCGAGAGATGGGAGTCGGAGGCGGGGTATCAAAGGTACAAGCTCGACTTTTATTTAGCATCTCAAAACACATGTAAACAGCTTCATGCCCGGGAAGCGAAGACCGGCGGAGACAGGAAGTCCGGCTCACTAAAATGTCCGTGCAGAACAATACCCTAACCCATAGATCCGTGGGTGAATAATGTCAATCACCACAATAGATACGTTATTTTCCCTGTGCAATTCTCCATTTACTCAACAATAACACAGAATTATCCTTGTGTTTATTTATTTGTTTGATTAATAAACACAAGTTGGAGTCCGTCAGGACCGAGGGTCGGAGC